>NC_080571.1:123145986-123447582 GCF_030247185.1 Malaya genurostris | reverse complement strand
TATAAGTTTGAACAGAAAGTGATGCTCTACATTGCCATTTCCGAGAAAGGTATTCATGGTTCAAGCCCTCTGGTTTGGCAATCATCAAAATGTGTACCAGAACGAATGTTTGAAGAAAATTTTGATCCCGTTTCTTCAAAAACATCATGCTGGTGGACAATACGTGTTTTGGCCGGATAAAACGTCATCGCATTACGCCCAAAAAAACACAATCGTTCCTGAATACCCATTCGATCCCATTTGTACCCAAAAACCACAACACGACAAATCTGCCTCAGTGTCGCCCAATCGAAAATTTCTTCGGGTTTTGAGCTCCTTGTGTACAAAAATAACTGGAGAGCCACGAATTGCAAATAGTTGATCAGTAGAATCAAGAGATGCATTCGCAAAGTAGACATGAAGGCCGTGCATCGCTCCTGTTCCGACATCAGACGGAAGCTTAGCCGAACATTCGATTACGGACCGTTTTGAAATGTTCACTATTTTTTTCAACAATAGACAATGTATCTTTAATTTCAATAAATCAGATCTTCTTCAAATATGTTTGTCTTTTTTTGACAGCTTGAGGAAGAAATTCCAAAATTTTAGTTGCCACCCGTTATTTTAATCAGGGGAAGCACAAAACTCCGCATTTAAAACTTTTCTTTTGACCTTTTCTTCCGGCGAACACTGTATTTCGCGAAAAATAAATATATCATGAAAACAGTATTCATGTGAACGAACAGCTGTTCTGCTTTTCTAGCATAAAATTCATGATATTTATAACGAGAACGGAGGGGCCGCTTGAGAGCACTATTTATGCCAAGGTGCTTATGTGCATATTCATACAATCATTGCGTCCAATGAAGTACACTCTGATTTTGGTGGGAATGTAACCAATACTTTGACAATGCCTTAAAGCATTATGCAAAATATATTTTTCAAAAACTTATTCGATTCGTATTTAAATAACAAGGAAAATATTGGTACTTAATTTCAAGGCAGAATTAAGTTATCACGACTAGCGAACTGATTTTACGCTATTAAAAATAAACACTTTTAGATGCGGAATGAAATTTATGACAGTAGTTTCCTTTTACCTATCGTATTGTTTGGAATCTTTTCTCTATCAATTTGTTTATATTGTGATATTGCGCTAGTCTAGCAAGCCAGTTGTCGTATGTTCGAGCTCCGATCTGGACGGATTCTTAGTGGCATTAGGATCGCGGCTCTAACCATGCAATCAATACTACTGTAATATTGACGCGAGAATTCGAAGGGTAAGCTCCAATTACCATCTTACAATTTTGACCATTTTTTTGAGATGTACGGGGGTGCTGGTACTAAATATGAATCGTTTCTTGTGATACCTTGGAAATGATTTTTTCGAGATTTCATTTCAAAGAAACATAACTTTTCCTATGTACTTTCACAAGTATCTAAAACATATAAGTTAACTATTGATTTACATGCGCGTATATATCATTTTTTTCTATGTGCCTAAATACAGTATGTTACATAAGAGCGTGGTCCCGATTACTCGCGATCGGTAAAGTGGAATGGTGTAATATTTTTTTTAACACAGAGGGCAGTAGTATCCTTGACGCAATGCGAGAATAATACCACTGACAGACGTGTGATTTCCGTGCAATGATTTCTGTACAACGCTGTAAGCGTACAACGATGAGGTGACAAACATGTTTTGCGCACAGAAAGAATATACAGTGAAACGAAACAACTCAAAACTTAGTTTGATTTCCTAGCTCCGATGATCGATAATATAGAAACCAAAAATTTTTGCGGTTTGAAGTGTATTCCTAGTAACTGATTTATAACAGATATAATCAATTCCTCTCTGCATTTTTAAACTAATTTTATGTGTGAATGTTCTTCGGATGACAGTTTCACTCATACCAAATGTTAAGATTTTAAGGTACATTTATGACACGTTTGTTCTCGAATACAGGATTCTTACCTTCATTATTTAAATGTAATTAGCATGAGAGAAAACTTGATGTCCATAAATTTGATGTTCTACCGTAACATCCACTTATATAAAATAAAAATAGAAAATGGAGTATAAAAAGCTTTTAGAACTAAATTTCGAAACACTAGCACTATTTTTCATACAACGAAGCTGGTTCGTACCGAAAAGGTGATTAATCACCAAATTTTGTTTGTAAATCATGCCGACTTTGCAAAATCCGCTAAAATTTCATGTTGTTCAGTAATAATTCCTTTTCTACCCGCATATTCACAATAAAAATAAGAGCGCATAAACTTTCAACATTGAGCCTCAAAATAGTAAAAAAATTTAAAATATTCTTAGTGTGTAACCAATAAAAACGGCATGGCACACACATATTCCAAACTAATTCTTTTAACGAAACAGTTTATTCATTACGAAATTGTCATAAAAAGGATTATGTTTAACATAACATATGAATATATTGTTTTCCTTATTTGTATTTAAAAACTTCACCAAATTTATCAACATTTCTTGGTTTGACTGCTTTTTGAAAATGTGCTAAAACGTTGATAAAGTATATAAGCTTTATGCTGCTTGTTAACATTTTACCAAAATTTTGTTCAAAATAAAACGATGGTTGTTTATCATTTGATGTTCAGAAGAAGGAAATATTGTTTCGTGAGTTCATCATCGCTCGTCAATGGCGCTGGTAGCAGTAAACAGTGATGTGATTTTGCACAGTACAACGATAAATGACCGTAGTACGGAAATCACCGTTGTATCATGATGCTCGCGTGATACCACCGTGATTTAGGGTGACAGAGATTCCGATATCACATGGTGTACAGAGATTCCGATATCACATGTCTGTCATAAGCATAAATCACTATTGTTTACACGAGTACCGCGTACGCTACGCGCTTCGAAACAGTTTTTTGTGATCGCACCCAAAAGGTACCAAAATAACCCAAGTTGCCGCGGCATGAAAAAGTCGAAACAGTTTGTGAGTAAGTGGGTGAATCGTTTCAAAGAGGAGAAAAATGTTGACGACTTTCCAAATCGCGGCTCTGTCGATGTATTTTCGGAAAAAGACGAAAATGTGATTTGTGACCTGTTTTTGAAGAATCTGACATTACCTTTACGCGAAGGTGCTTCAAAATTGACCAAACAGGGTTTCAATATATCGTACGCAACTGTTGGCTGACATTTGATCGCGAATAATTTGAAATTTCGAACTAGTTTGCAAAACCGATGTTGAGTGAAAAACATGTGCAAAAACGTCTTGAATTAGCAGAGGAGCAAAATGGTGTCGTGACCTTGGATTTGGCCTCTCAATCGCCCGATGCCAATCCAATTGAGTTTGGGCTCAAATGAAGATGAAGATTGGGCAAAGCCAACCACACAATTTGAAATAGTTTGTTCGTCGAAATCACAAATTCAAATAAGAATACGCGCAAAATCTCGCTTAAAGTATGCTTCGAAGGTGTCAAGCCATTATCAACGCTTGATGGGGATCGGACTGGCTTTTAATGTATTTGTATGCAAGTTTTTGATTTGAAGAAACTGCATACCAAAATACCAACAATCTTTTAAAAAATAAGTCTTGACCAACATTCTTTTAAAAAATAGGTCTTGAATCGAGCTCTGCTATACTGAAAAAATGTGCAAAGTTTTTCCAAACTGAATGTAACATATTCCATTTCTGATGAATTGTAGTCCATTTTAGGAAAAAAGAACATTTCTATGTAGCAGCGGGTTGTGTGGTTCGTTTGTGTTAATATCTGGACCAATACTCTAAACCAGTGATTCCCAAGCTGGTTCCTACAGCCCACTAGTGGGCATTAGCTCAATTTCAGTGGACAGTAAACTCAAAATTGTTAACAGTTGGACAATGAGTAGCAAATAGTGGGCTTCGATACTTAGAAAATCTTTCTGAGAAAGGCCCTGAGTAAAATGTATTCATGACAAAATTATTTAGACGTGTGGGTAATATATCATTGAAAAAAAAACAATTCCATTCCAATCTATCAGTTGCAAAAATGATGTGATTAGTGCATCATTCAATTCTTGTGAGATTTGTGAGAAAGAAAACGAAAGTAAGAAGATGAAAATTTTAGTGCTGTTGCGACCAAGAATTGTTCAAATAAAAATGATTGGAAATAGTTTCAATGTTTCATTAGAAATTTATATAATGTCTATATTCCAAATTCAATTCATACAAAATACAGAAGAAAAAAATGATCGGAATTCAGACCCAGAATCCTGCTTCCCGGTACAGAATTTGGGTTCTGTCAGAAATTCAGACCCAGAATCTAGGCTCTAGGGATCAGAATTTATGTCCAAAACACACGAAAACTTATGTATTCCTATCTGGAGTTCAGGTCTATAACCCAGGCCCAAAATGCAGGCCCAGAACTCAGATCCAGAAACCAGGTCCTTAATCATGCTTCAACATTTTGGCCCAGAATTCAGGTCCAGAGTTATATTTCTGAATCCACCTTCAGGTTTAGAATCCAAAATCAGGATCAAGTTCCAGGTTCACGATTTTGGTGCCTTCTCAGTATCCCCTGAATCCAGCTCCAGAATCCTGCTCCAGATTTAGACCCGAAACCTCCATCGAGAGTTCAATCCAAGAAATCAGGGTGCAGGTCTAGAATCCAAATCCATGCTCAGTATCCAAGTGTAGATTTCTGCGTCAGGCTCAGAATTTCCAGATTCAGTATTCAGATTCAGAAACCTTGTCGAATATTCAACTCCAGGGTCCTGGTTCAGAATCCTGGTCAAGGTTTAGAACCTCTTTCAATAATTTAGTTCCAAGTTTAGAATTGAGAAATGCTAGAGAACTCAGGTCCAGAATCCAATTCAGGCTCACAGTTCAAGTGCAAAATACGTTCAAAGTTCAGTTCCGGAAACTCTGTCATTAGTTCTGAAAACAGAATACTGGCGCAAAATCCAGATCCAGAATCTAGGTTAAGGTCTCTGTCAGGAGTTCAGACTCACAATCTAACTCCAGGTCTAGAATACAGATCCATGTTCCGAAAAATTCTGCTCAAGTTCAGAATTCAAACACAACGCAGAAGACTTCCGGCTAGGAAAGAACTTGGTATTTGGTCTGACTGTACACGGTCGGTTGAGTTCACATTTTAGTTGATCCCCTGTGATCCAATTTCGCAATTTAAAACTTTATTCCTCTGCTAGTTGATCTCACTTTATTTCTTCGATTGAGCAATGATATGTGAGGTTTTATTGTTGTTATGCTCACCCAATGTTTGAACGATAGGGTCTTGAATGAACAATTAATTTCTAAGCCGTTAGGATAGGGAAGCAAATTATTTTTTGTATCTTTACTTTCTATTTTATATTTAAATCTCGAGCTAACTGCAAAAATGTCTATTGTCGCAGAATATTAACATTTTTTTTCTACTTGGAGGGCAGTAGAGTGAATATTTTATTTAAAATAGGCATTCGATCAAAAAAGCTTAGGAATCACTGCTCTAAATTATCATGTAAAAGTAATGAATAAAAAAAACAAAGTACCGACGAAACTGTTTTGAAGATTTAGTAGAGTATGTAAGAAAATGGTAACCAACACTCGAACGTCTCTGTTCCTTATAAATTCAAAGAAGCAAGGTTATGGTATTAAATTCCTTTTGTGGATCGTGACCACTTTGTTTTAACAGTTGATCGGTTGCGAAAAATTGTTAGTGCTACGATCATATTGACAATAGGATTCCTTCCAGGTCGAGGCTCGAAAATACGACTACTAGTTTGTAAAATCATTAATCCTATATCAGAGGCAAATCAGGCTCCTTTTTGACTACAGAAATCTCTAGATCCAATTTTAATTTTCACTAAGCATTATGTAAGAAGTTATTCAAACATTTCATATCCTTTTCTCTATTTTAAATTCGATGAAAAATATTCTGTATGACTCAATCGTAGTGATATTTTTCTCTTTTCGTTCAAACTCGAACATTTCTAAAAGACCAGTATGATAAATCATTTCTGAATTAAAATGAAAGCTTTGAAAATGTTCTTAATGCCTAATTTTTTTCTTTGCGAAGAAGCCTTTTTAGCTGATTTTCATCACCATGCTTGTCAATTATATTCAACAATTTGTGCTTGTTTTTACCACCAGACTTAGTTTTATGTTAGCATTTGTCTTAGCGTGCAAACTGACGGCAACAATCATCACCCTAATATGCCATCGTTCCCAGAAATGTATATCCATTGTTAAACCATTCTTGGCAGTGATTGCGCCGTTACGGTTGAAATGCCACTGGCTATGACGAGAAACCACACCAAGTGCAATTTGCTCTCATTATGCTAATTTCCTTATGACCTCATCAGGGACCGATGGGATTGTTGGGTATTGAAGTGGGAAAATTTTCCCTTCCTCGCTAATGAGGCGAACGTATGTGCGCATCTCACCCATTTACGGTGAAGTTGTGGAAACATGTTGGGTGTTTTGTAGTTTATTATGACATTATTATCTAGCAGATATATTCCATTCATGATTGTGCTGAAGATTATCAAAATATTTCTTCTTCATTAAGTACAATAGTGCCATTTATCTTTGTTTGGCAGTAGCTTACGTACTATCAGGCAATTGAAAAAACAAACCCCAACTCTGAAGTATCTTTTGTGTCTGCCAATTCGTAGTAACATAACGTGCAGAGATTGTATGTCCCTACGAAAAATTGAGGTCTAACTTCAGTATTAAATATAGTAACATAGTGTCGAGGTAATCTTTGAAAAAAAGTGTCGAGATCTTGATTATAATATTTCACCGAACTGTTATCAATTTGTTACCATGTAAATAGTAAATTTGATTAAATAATTTTTTTGCTTATTTCAGCCCTCCTCATATAGAAATGCTGTGAAAGTCGATTTTTGAGCCGGGGCTCAGTGATCTCGTGTTATTTACCAATTTACCAACGAATCAGTTCTCTAGGATACCCGAATGCATGTTAGTATGTGTACATAACAAAAATATGCACTTACTTTTCTCGGAGACAGGTAGGCTCACTTTCACAAATTATCATAGCCCAATAACCATAAACCTTACTTACCGAATTGAAAACAACGACCAGAAAACTGTTGGATGCAGAAAAATATTTATGACTAGAAGTATTCGAAATGCTGAGGAAATACATTCGAACATTTAATTCGTGAATAATTCGATTTAAGAATCTTTGAAGCAGAACCACTGTCGGAGCAAAAATAAATTGATTTATCTCAGATTCTCTGCTGAAAATCCCATAATTCATCACACAGAATGGCGTTCGGCTTGGATCACAATACAGTATCCATCCAGTAAATTTGACTGTTCTAGTCTCATTTAACGACAGTAGACACTAGCTCCAGCGCGATCATTTAACATACAAAACCGTCTGTAAAAAATGTGTTCATCGTGTCGTTCCAAGCAATCAGACAACCACTTCTCACGAAGAGGATGTCTCACACTGAATGTTTTTAAAGGAAAATTGTATATGGCAGTTAGATAACTTAGAGCAAATAAATTCTTAAGGCCGGTGAACATTTGAGACCACAAGTGCTTGTGGCAAGTGATACATAGTCAATAGCAGCTTTTCCCAACCTGCGGTGAGAGACGAAGTTTTTTGAGAGCCGCGATTAATTTTCATGTCAACGTTTTTCAACCAGCAGTTGTTTTTAGTAGCACACGCTTTGTGCTGCTTTGATAAATAATTTAATAAGTTAATATAATAATGGTCTTCAGATTACAATGATCATGTTGCCGTTTTCTCAAACTTGTGAGTCATTTGCTGTTAATGAATGGTGATTTTTTAAGTGGTATAGGATTTGATTTTCAGAAAAACACAAAAAATAAAGAAAATTTTGGGATCCATAAAACGATCAATATAATTTAAGTGAGGGGGAGGGGGGGGTGGTTAAGGTCTAAACGATGAAAAAATCATCATTTTTGCGAATTTTTTCCCAGAATTATCGTTTAGCAAAATCAATTCAAATGTTTTGCATGATAAAAAGCATCATTCGAACAACATTTTGTAATTTTTTCGTGGAAAAATATTGAAAAATAAATCGGTGAAGAGGTATTTTTGATAACACTTCTTAAAAATCATGATTTGCGGTGTCCACTGTATCTCAGCGCAGACTAATCAGAAGTGAACAAATGAACGCAGTATAGTTAGAGTAGAAGTTTTTCTAGACCCCAACGTTTCTGTTTGATTTTTTTTTTTTGGTGGTTATTCAAAGTGAAAACTACTATTTTTCATGAAAAAATTCACCATTTTGTAGCTCTTAAAAGTACCCAAAGTAACAAACAACGGAAAGGAAAACGTTGGTTTCTGGTTTTTTATATGCAGAATGTGAGTGCGAAATTTAAAAAAAAAATTGGTGCAGTAGTTTTGGAATGACAATGGACACGGACTTTCAAAACCTGCTTTCGAGAAAAACGCGTTCAATGTTTTTTGTCTATAAAATCAATGGAAACAATTTATGACTCCAGGGAGCCCATAGGGTCTAACATTTTCAAGAAATTCTATTTTTTCTTGTATAATTTGTTACAATGAAAAATTTCAAGAATATTTTGTCAAGTTTTGAAGTCAATCGAAGTAGAAATCTTTGGCCTGTGCGCCGAGCTCTTGCTTCTTCGCAGAATGAGATAGCCATACAAAAAACTTCCAGAGATTCGTTCAAATAGGCTTGAAAATTTCACAGAATATTTTTAAAATGTTTTACTATAAGAAAATATAGTGAAAATAATTAATGATTTTTCAAAAGTGTTAGACCCTACCCGCCCTTAATGTTCGATGATTTCATGCAAATGGTGGCCTCGACTCCGCTTTAGCTGGCCCATACGTAACGTCCAATTTTGGCACACTCTCTCCATCACTGCGGTAAAATTTCATTTTCAATCGAATGTAATCAGATGAAAATGAAGTTTTTTGCCACTGACCGTCAGCATATCGATACAAATTCATATGACTTTTGCTGCCATTTTCAAGTGAAGCTACCAGAATTCATCGTCAGTTTAATAATCGTACCTAGTCATTTGAAGTTTTGCATGCTCATTTTCAAGTGCCAAGTAGTCTGGCTGCTTCATTGTCTTCGTTTTGGTAGTGAGTAAGTTCGAATGAATATAATCATAAATGGAGTAAAGTATTAAAAATGAAAACTGAAGGAGGGAACTATTAATTTATGTGTAGTCTTTAATTGATATTTCAACCACCTGGTTTGTCTTTCATCTATTGTCTTGAACCATTTCGAAAACACAAACTAAATCTGAAGGTCACTCTTACACTATTTAAAGAGATATTTTGTTACTTCAAAGGATCAACTGACGGTGGTTAAACTGAGCTTTGAACCGAATGTTGTGAAGAGCTGAATGCTGCCGGTTCGGTACGTCAACGAACGTTCTGTGTGTGTCAGAGTGTGAAGTTTACTGCAGTAGAGAGATCATCAGTGCGTTTCACATTCGGTTTCAATTGAATTGAATGAAATTTTACTTCACTGCTCTCCATCAAAACGTCCGGTAATTCACGAATAATACCACCGGTCCATAATCCAAACCAAACTGTGGCTTTTTTGGGGTGCATTGGTAGCTCTTGCAATGCTTCTGGCTGGTCTACACTCCAGATGCGGTAATTTTTCTTGACGTTTCCATTCAACCAGAAATGAGCTTCATCGCTGAATACAATTTTCCGATAAAAAAAGTGCGTCTTCCTCCAACTTTGTAAGCTCATGATTAAATTATAGGCCAAACGACGATTCATTATTAACCCTCCGTCTGACTGATGGGTCCAGCCAGACCTTTTTCGTTTTATAATATCAATTTTACATATTTGTAATACATAAATAAATAAATATACATGAATACTCTTCTAATATTTACACCGAAAAGCGTAAAAATACACGTAAATGAATAGGGGTCTGACCAGACCGATCAGTTAGACCGGAGGTATAAAAATATCTGTCAGACGGAGGGTTAAACTACAGACCAAACTGAACAAGTTGGACAATGACACAAGACACGATTAACTCGTGATCTGTCAAAAACAGTGTTGCTGGAAAAAAATTGTAGTGTCGTTTGGTAACGTGATCACTAAGTAGCAATTCGCCTATGTAACGATGATATTAAACATGTTTTCACTTGAATGCTGTACACAGATATTTAGAAAAAGGGGGGGGGGGTTGGTCAAGGGGGAACTCGCCCCGGACGCAACGGTCTAGAGGGGCGCAAATCAATCCTGGGGACCTTTTTTTTGCTCGTCCAAGACGTCTATCCGGAGATGGAGTCCAGCTGTTACAAAACCAACGATGGGGGCGGCCAAATCTCTTATTTTGCTATTTTGCCCCGGGCGCAAAATTTCCTCGGTACGCCACTGGCTTGGATGTCTGTTCCATGTTCTGTGACTTTGGAACCAGTTGTTGGTTCCGGTCCATCGACGAGAAAATTATGTGAGTTCCTCTTTGGAGTTCCCTATTTTCTTTCTTTCTTACTTCTGCAGCTAAAAACTAAGATTCGACATATACGAACTCAATGTTTTTTTGGTAACCAACTAATCAGACCTATACCTACATTGGAGAGTTGTACGGTGTCATGTATTGGCAATCTAACGCAAAACTAATTTCTCCTGACGCGCCATCTAAGTTTCATTATTTGAACCTTTCTCAGGATGACGATTGAATTTTACATGGGCTCTTTGGGGAACTCATATAATTTCAATTATATTGTGAAATTTAAGGATATATTACAAAAACTGTTCATTTGAAAATGTAAGAAAAAATAATCTTTTATTTTGTGTTTGGGGTTATTTTGAACGCTAGAGGTAAGGCGGTAAAACACTATTTCTTATCATAATATCGCATACTTCGTTCGGTTTTCACATCTGTACGGTCCTTCAAGTAACTTTTCAAGCAAAAATACAAAATAACATTTTCTCCCATGCTAAAATTAAAACTGAAAATTTTCATTGTTTAAAACAGAATATTGGGTGCTGCAAAATTAACACAGGTGGAAAATGATTTTTCTTGCACCTAAATAACTTTTCGCTTAAGGGGTTTCACCACAGTAGAATTTTCAAAAAATCGTTTTTTTTTTCATTGCAAAAGGTCATGTATGATCTTTAAAATAATATTCCAAAAGATGAAAAGCGGGAAAAATTTCTAGACGTCTTAATTTCGAGTTTTACCGCGAGACTCCGACTATTATACTCCGAGCGCCTTTTATGTTCAGAACCACGTTTTTTGAGCTGGCCAGAAACATAAGTCAAGTAAATCTTAACCAATCGATTCAAAAATTTTACAGAATATTCTCGATAGTTATCTCCAGGGGTTTTTGAAAATTGTGAATATTTTTTTATGAACAATTTTGTGATGAAAAAATGCGGTTTTATTTTCAAAGGGCTGCCATTTTACAGATAATCAATTAATTTAAAAACCCCTACGTACCTCTATGCACACTGTAGTATGAAATTAGAAAATGCTTTGTTTTTTGTTCTAGATCTAAAATGGCGAAAGCTGATTTTCCGGCCGTCAAAATGCAGCACTTTCGCGGAAATGCCGCCAAGCCGCCAGTTTGTTTTTCAATTTTTAAAACTGATCATTTTTTGCCTTTCTCCATAGAAAGGTATTAGAATTGCTGAAAAAACCGACTTTTGAACGGAGACTCGGAGACCCATAGTGTTATATACCATTCGACTCAGTTCGACGATATCGTAAAATGTCTGTGTGTTTGTGTGTGTGTGTGTGTGTGTGTGTGTGTGTGTGTGTGTGTGTGTGTGTGTGTGTGTGTGTGTGTGTGTATGTGCACTTTTAGAAGATATTTGAACGCGCTCAATTTTTCAGCGATGGCTGAACCGATTTTAACTAACTTGGGCTCGTTTGAAAACTACTGTTGTTCCATTGATCAAGTTCAAAGATCAAATGGCTGTGACTTTTGGCTCCAGAGATATGATGGTATAAGTGACGTAACCAACAAAACACGTTGATTTTTACCGCTCTTATACATATAAGGGTGCCAATATTTTGGGATCACTTCTAATTTCGTAAAGCGCTAGTGCTCAAAAGTTTAAGCACCTCGAAAAATGTCCTCATGCAAAATTTGAGCTAAATCGGAATGCGTAAGGGGTGCTGCCCGGCGGTTAAGGTTTGAAAATTTTCGATCTTGAAAAAGCACCATAGGGGGGAATACATGAAATTTCCGAAATTGGATATTTTTTTTCGATGTCAAAAATCTTAAAATTGCATGAAACGTCGAGATTTAGTATCATCTCAAAAAAAATTTTTTTTGGAAAAAATCTACTTTCTGGGACAGACGAGATGACACTAAATCTCAACGTTTCATGCAATTCTAAGTCTTTTGGGATCAAAATTATTTTTTCGTTTTCGAAAATTTCATGTACTCCCCCCTGATGATTTTTCAAGATATATGAAAATTCCACTAAGTGGACTAAGAAGGGTTTTTTAGATTAGCATCACTCTTCTCATACAAATAGGCAACGCAAATATGTAAGCCCTAGGTTGGAAAAATGATGCTGACTGTGTGACATACACACTGAATCAGGCATTTGTGAACTACTGGAATCAATCTGAATCAATTGGTGTCAAAATTAGTATCCGAAAATATTTAATAAAAGTATGAAATACTCATCAGTGCAGAGCAGTTCAAATTGAACTGCTTAGTGCTAAACTCGGCAGTTCAATTTGAGCCGCTAAGCAGACGTAAACGCTAACAGACGTAAATGCAACGAAGTGCAATGTCTTTTCTGACGTGCCGAACGAAAACGTGTTTTCGACTATTTCTGGCCGATGCAGGTATTGTCATTTAGGGTGTTAAGTAATGTCATTGCTAAAACCTTGAACTTCCCTAATTAGTACAACACTATAACAGTACTCATCTCACTCGATCACACATCAATGTATTATCTCTCCTTATCACTTATTTACTTGATCGCACAACAGAATAGGCTTTTTTCATTCCTCGTTTCTCGTGTTCGGTGCAGATGATAAAACCAGTATACTATTGCTAGACCAGATCAGACGAAATAAAGTACTCGATATCTTCGCATCAAATCTTTGTATCGTTAAGATAATAGACAGAGCAAATAAACCACGAGTTTCCGTTCCTACACTTTGACCGACCAATTATTAGAACGAAATCCAACACCAAATGGTCCTTCGAACCGGATGCAAAGATCTTGCTGGCGGTCTAGTGTAAAGTATACGTTTGTTCGCGATACCACGTGTTAAAGTGCAAATCGTCAAATCGTATGTAAGATAGTCACAGTACGATTCAGTGTCAGATAGTGCGCGTTAAAATAATTAGCCAATGAACAATTTGTGATTTACGGAACAATTTTACAATAGCAAGAAGTAGACTATAAATACTTGCTAATTCACAGTGAAAACCCGCTTAGTTCGGAAAATTTAGTGCATGTGATCGTGAAATCTTCACCTTTGGCCCAAGAGAGCGTGCAACCGCGTGGCTGAGTCAGCGTGCTTGCGAATTGGCTTGGCTTGGCTTATCTTAACAATGGAGTCGCGGACAAAAGAGGGTGGAACAAAAGGATAGTCCACGAGGTGAACAACGTGACCAAACACGCGGTCAAAAATTGTAAGTAGGAAGCGAATTGAAGAACTAACACGATTTACCAAATATTATTATTTCGGAAATTGGAAATTAAATGATTGGATTTGAGATTTGAGCGCGAATTTGAATGTGTGCTCCTAGTAGCTAACACGTGGTGGTTTCCTGCTCCACGATTGATTCTGGGGGATTTAAATTCGCACGGTATTATGTGGGGTTCCGTTTACAATGATAGCAGATCATCTTTAATACAAAACATTTGTGACAATTTTAGCATGACGGTATTAAATATGGGTAGCATGACACGGATCCCAAGACCTCCGGCACGCCCAAGTGCATTAGATCTATCTCTTTGCTCAACATCAATTCGCCTAGATTGCACCTGGAAAATACTGCCTGATTTACACGGTAGCGATCATTTACCAATCATCATCTCAATTAGCAGTAGCAATTGCATTGCTACTTCCGCTAGTATTCCATATGATTTGACAAAAAATATCGACTGGATTAAATACCAAAGTAGTATCTCTAGTATTTTGAATTCAATGGAAGAGCTCCCTCCACTTGAAGAATATGACTTCCTCATTTGTTCGATTCTGGAGGCAGCAGAACAATCCCAAACTAAACGCTTTCCTGGGCCAACGACTAACAGAAGGCCTCCCAACCCCTGGTGGGACAAAGAGTGCTCAGAGGCTAAACTCGCAAAACAAAATGCTTGCAAGACGTTTCTAAAACGGGGAGGAGGAACTCCTCAGAATTTTGAAAAACTTATGGTTTTAGAAACCAAGTACAAGAGCATACTTCGAGCCAAAAAATGTAGCTATTGGAGACATTTTGTCGAAGGTTTGTCAAGAGATACCTCAATGAGCACTCTTTGGAACACGGCCAGACGAATGAGGAATCGTACCGTGGGCAATGAGAGTGATGAATACTCGAACCGATGGATATTTGACTTTGCTAGGAAAGTTTGCCCAGATTCTGTTCCTACGCAGAGCATTATACGGGAATCTCCTCCAAATAATGGTTTTATTAATAACCCATTTTCAATGATGGAATTTTCTATAGCACTCTTGTCTTGTAACAATAACGCTCCAGGGTTGGACAGAATTAAATTCAACTTGGTGAAGAATCTGCCCAACCTCGCAAAAAGACGTTTGTTGGAATTGTTCAACAAGTTTCTTGAGCAAAATATTGTTCCACCTGACTGGAGACAAGTGAAAGTTATCGCCATTCAAAAACCGGGGAAACCAGCTTCCAATCACAACTCATATAGACCCATTGCGATGTTGTCCTGCATCAGAAAATTGTTCGAAAAAATTATTCTACGACGTCTCGACACTTGGGTCGAGACGAACGGTTTGTTTTCAGATACTCAGTTTGGCTTCCGTAGAAATAAAGGGACGAATGATTGCCTTGCATTACTTTCGTCTGACATCCAAATTGCCTTCGCTCAAAAGCAACAAATGGCATCTGTATTTTTAGACATTAAAGGAGCATTTGATTCAGTTTCCATTGATGTTCTTTCAGACAAGCTTCACCAAAATGGACTCCCAGCGGTTATAAATAATTATTTGCACAACCTTTTGTCAGAGAAACACATGCATTTTTCACATGGCGATTTGGCAACACTCAGAAATAGTTACATGGGTCTCCCGCAAGGCTCATGCCTCAGTCCGCTCCTCTATAATTTTTACGTAAATGACATTGACAGCTGTCTGGTAACCCCATGTACACTAAGACAATTGGCAGATGATGGCGTGGTTTCAGTTACTGGACCCAAAGCTATTGATCTGCATAAACCATTGCAAGATACCTTAGATAACTTGTCCGATTGGGCTGTTCATCTTGGTATCGAATTCTCTGCGGAGAAAACAGAGTTAGTCGTCTTTTCAAGAAAACATGATCCCGCGCAGCTTCAGCTCCATATGATGGGAAGAATGATCCAACAGGTTTTAACTTTTAAATACCTCGGGGTGTGGTTCGATTCCAAATGCACGTGGGGAGGACACATTAGGTTTCTGATAACAAAATGCCAACAAAGAGTAAAGTTTCTTCGAACAATAACAGGATCTTGGTGGGGTGCTCATCCGGAAGATCTAATAAAATTGTATCAGACAACGATACTTTCAGTGATGGAATATGGATGCGTTTGCTTTCGTTCCGCTGCAAACTCTCATATTATCAAACTGGAGCGAATTCAGTATCGTTGTTTGCGAATTGCTTTAGGGTGCATGCATTCGACACATACAATGAGTCTTGAAGTTCTGGCGGGAGTTCTTCCATTAAAAGATCGATTTTGGGAGCTTTCATCACGCCTGCTAATAAGATGTGAGGTGCTGAATCCCATGGTAATTAATAATTTCGAACGACTAGTCGAGCTTCGATCTCAAACAAAATTCATGACAGTATATTTTAACCATATGTCACAGGAAATCAACCCTTCAAGATATATTCCTATCCGTGTCAGCCTCCTAAATGTCCCTGACTCAACTTTATTTTTCGATACATCCATGCAGCGCGAAGTGCGTGGAATCCCGGATCATCTACGTTCGACGGAAATCCCAAAAATATTTTCAAGTAAGTTCAGGCATATTGACTCTGAGAAAATGTTTTACACGGACGGATCGCGAATTGAAGAAGCGACAGGGTTTGGTATGTTCAACAATAATGTTTCGGCCTCATTTAGGCTTCAAGAACCTGCATCTGTTTATATAGCAGAGCTAGCAGCAGTTCAATATAGTTTGAGTGTAATCGTCACATTAATTCCAAACCATTATTTCCTCTTCACAGATAGTCTGAGTGCAATTGAAGCCATTCGCTCAAACATGACTGGCAAGACTGAACCGTTTTTCCTGGGCAAAATAAAACAGTGCCTGAACGACATATTGAACAATAATTATCTAATCACTATAGTCTGGGTCCCGGCTCATTGCTCCATTCCTGGCAATGAAAGAGCCGATATTTTAGCCAAACGTGGTGCTATTGAGGGTGAAATTTATGAGAGACCAATTGCTTTCAACGAATTCTATAGCTCGTCTCGCCAAAGAAGACTTGCCAGCTGGCAAGCTTCTTGGGATAAAGATGATCTGGGTCGGTGGATGCACTCAATTATTCCGAAAATATCGACAAAGGCATGGTTCAGGGGACTGGATGTGAGTAGAGATTTCATTCGTGTGATGTCTAGACTCATGTCCAATCACTACACGTTAGATGCACATCTCCTTCGAATTGGGCTCTCCGAGTCTAATCATTGTGCTTGTGGCGAAGGTTATCGAGATATTGATCATGTCGTTTGGACATGCGTGGAGTATCGTGATGTCAGATCTCAACTAATAAATTCTTTGCGTACCCAAGGTAGACTATCCAATATCCCAGTTCGAGACATTCTTGCTTGTCGTGACCTTTCATACATGAAACTTATTTATCATTTCATAAAGAAAACTGGAGTTTCAATTTAATAAAGGCCCCTTTCAAGACTTAGTTCTGATCCCAGCTGCGTCCATGAGTTCAACCAATAGCTAAATTAGAATAAAAATAATGTAATGATACAAACAAACTCGAAACAGTTTATGAAATTATTAACAAAATGTCTGAAAATAACAGCTTATTTTATAATTTATAGAAGTTAATCGTTTGGTTCAAATAATATTTCCGAGTAGATTTCATAATTAATGACGAGTTACCTAAGATGATATTTAAGTAATAAGAGAATATGTTTTAATAAATGCAAAACGTTGTGACTATGTTAGAATTAAATTAGGATAAGAATATTATGTAAAAGTGATGCTACGGCGAAGAAAAACTTATGTAAACTGCCTTAAGAAATAAACGTATTTATGAAAAAAAAACACGTGGTGGTGGAATATTGGTTAGAACCTTACAACCATTCCGTTTGCGGTGCTTGGTTCCATACTTAGCCCTTAGTAGGTCAAATTTCGACTCGTTTTCGACGAGTTTTCCTGAATTTTTGGCCGCAACTTACGAGATTTGTGCATTGCGATAGCTAAGCTACAAAATGGCACTCAGTTTAAGAGCACTCTGCAAGCAGGAACGTTTCTACTTAGACACGATGCAGAATCTGTTAGATTTTGTTCAAAATTATAACTTGATTCGAGATAAAGAGCAACTCCCGGTGTGGCGAGAAAGATTGGAGGAAACGTTTGATAAATTTCAAGGTAACCGTTTGCAGATGGATCTGTTAGAGGAGGATGGTCACTATCTTGATGACACCTCGATGGAAGGAGCCAGAGATATCGAAAGTGTACTTGAAACGGGACTTAAAACAGATGCTAGCCGTGCAGCAAGAGATCAATTCGAGCTGAACTATGTGAGGTGTAAAAGTTTTCTTCTTGCTGCAGAACGTACTGCTAACCCTACACAATCAAATAATGTTCCAATTCAACCAGAAGTGAAACTCCCTTTGTTTGATGGCTCTCTTACTGAGTGGTTTACGTTTCGAGACACATTTAAAAGTTTAATCGACTCTAACCCTCAGCTGTCGGATATCGACAAGTTTTCTTACCTGTTTGCTTCACTCTCAAAGGAAGCCAAACGTGTTGTCGAGTCTATTGAAATAACTTCAGCGAATTACTCCGTCGCTTGGGAATTACTGAAACGCCGTTATGATAATAAAAAACTAGTGGTAAAAACCTACCTCGATTCGCTTTTCTCCGTTGAACCAATGAAGCGGGAATGCTATGATTCGCTCGCTCGACTTATAGATGAATTTGAATGAAATCTAAGATTGATTGAAAAAATGGGGATAGACATCAACGGTTGGAGCATACTGTTGGCTCACATAGTTTGCTCACGTCTCGACCCATCCACGTTAAGGCAATGGGAAAATCATAATCAATCTACCGAAGCACCCGAACACCATGAACTTATCGAATTTTTGCGTCGTCATAGTACTATGTTGCAGTCTATCGCTCCAGGAAAATCTCGACCCTCTGAGCCTTCCCGTACCTCTTACTCACCAGAAAACAATCGATTACCGAAGACAAGATTTGGCAGCGTTCATTCTATTACCAACTCGACGTGTAAATCCTGCTCTTTCTGCAAGCAGTCAGCTCATTCACCATTTAAATGTGACGCATTTCGGAATTCCCCAGTTCAGCAGAGATACGAGTTGGTGAAAAGGAAATCTTTATGCATAAATTGTCTTTCTCCCGAACATCAAATAAAGAACTGTTCGTCCAGTGCATGTCGTGTTTGTGGTCAAAAGCACCACACGATGTTACACCATCAAGCAGTCGCAATCCAAATCAAAGCCAGCCTTCTAAAGCACCTACAAATCCACCTGTCGCGGATCAAACTCAGTCTCAACCGCAGAACAGTCGAAACCCGCAAATTGTTTCGAATCAGACTTCCTCGCAAACCATTCCTACGGATGCTCCCCGTGCATCAACATCGTCATCACTCAGCCATTGCTCCACCTCCCTGGTTGCCAATGTTCGTCAAATTCCGTCGACTGTGTTACTGCAGACAGCTTTAGTTAAAACTTTCAACCCTGCTGGAAACGTTTTGTGGGCTAGAGTGTTGCTCGATCCCGCATCGCAGCTGAATGTCGTCTCGGAACGATTCATACAACGTCTATCAGTTCGAAAGCAAAAAGATCATCATGTTATTGGAGGAATTGGCAAGGCTATTGTCGTTTCTTCTCACTCCGTCGTTGTTCGTATTCAGTCTCATTATACCGAATTTAGTGCCGACCTCAAATTCCATATTTTGAATGAAATAACTCGTAAACTTCCCTCAAATGCTGTTGATACTTCCGAATGGATCTGGCCGACGGATATCATTCTTGCTGATCCAAAATTCCACGAACCTGCACGTATCGACATGATCATCGGAATGGAGATTTATTACGATCTACTCCTTGACGGGCTAATTCGTTTGGGTCCTGAAAAACCGGTGTTGCAACAAACTGCCCTGGGCTGGGTAGTCTCAGGAAAGGTGGGAGTTCTTCCACCAAGTCAATCGAATACAAGTATCGTTCACATATGTAGCTCAGTAGCCCTCGATAATCAATTAGCGATGTTTTGGGAGTTAGAGTCCTGTCGCTCTTCAAGCATCATGTCTGTCGAAGAAACAGAATGTGAGAGACATTTTGCGGCTACCACTAGTCGAGATAGTACAGGGCGTTTTGTGGTAGTACTTCCAAAGAAACCATCCGTTCTTTCTCAACTCGGAAATTCTTATGAGATTGCGAAACGTCGATTCCTTTCATTGGAGCGTCGATTGCATGTCAATCCAAATCTACGATCGTCATATGCGGCGTTTATCGAGGAATATCGTAACCTGAAACACATGCATGAAGTCACAGATTCTCAGACAAGTTCGAGCACATCTTACTATCTTCCGCATCATTCTGTTGTGCGATCTGACAGCATCACCACAAAACTACGTGTTGTATTTGATGCATCATGCACTACAGACACCGGTGTTTCATTGAATGATGCTCTGATGGTTGGACCGGTGGTTCAGGAAGATCTCATTTCCATCATCTTACGTTTTCGAACACACCGGTACGCTATAATTGCGGACATCGAGAAAATGTATCGGCAAGTATTGGTCCACCCATCTGATCACTTACTTCAACGGATACTCTGGCGGGATGAGCCGTCCGAACCGATTAAGAGCTACGAGTTGACAACAGTCACGTACGGAACTTGTGCTGCGCCATACCTTGCTACAAAATGTCTCCAAGAGCTTTCCAAACTTGGCCAGATATCGTATCCTGCGGCCGCTCAAATGATTGCTAAGGATTTTTACACGGACGACCTGATTAGTGGGGCTAACAATATCGAAGAAGGAAAGACTCTTTGTTCACAACTTCTACAACTTCTTCAATCTGCAGGATTCCGTTTAAGAAAATAGTCGTCGAATTGTCCAGAAATCTTAGCTCACATCCCTGCAGAATTTCGTGATAAACGCAGCATATTTGATTTACACTCATCAGAAACCGTGAAAACACTTGGGCTCAAGTGGGAGCCAGCTTCAGATATGTTTTTATTTCAAGCGCCGAAGTGGAATAAAAGAGGCAATCATTACAAAACGAATTGCTCTTTTCGATGCTGCGCGTCTCTACGACCCCTTAGGACTGGTTGGCCCGGTAATTGTACTCGCCAAAATGTTCATGCAGGACTTGTGGAGAAATCAAAAATCTTGGGACGAACCGTTAGAAGATGATCACCAAACTCGCTGGCTACAGTTCCGTAATGAATTGATCGCACTAGAAACACTTGCTGTTCCTCGTTGGGTTATATCGATGCCTGAAATCAGTATCATCGAGTTGCATGGATTTTGCGATGCCTCCGAAAAGGCATATGGTGCGTGCATCTATATGCGATCTGTTTCCGCCAATGAAGATATAGCTGTTCGACTTCTCACGTCGAAATCGAAAGTCGCCCCTCTCGGCGATAGTAAAAGGGATAAAAGGATTTGCTTGCCTCGCTTAGAACTCTCTTCGGCACTACTTCTCAGTCACCTTTATCAGAAGGTTAAGGATAGTTTGAAATCGAACATAAAGAGCTTCTTTTGGTCTGACTCCATGATTGTCCTACATTGGCTATCAGCAAACCCTTCCCGGTGGAAGACCTTTGTTGCCAATCGTGTCTCCGAAATCCAGCACATTACGAAGCAAGGAGTTTGGTCCCATGTTCCTGGAATTGAAAACCCAGCTGACATTATTTCCCGCGGCATGCTGCCCAGTCAATTGAAGGAAACTACTGCATGGTGGGAAGGACCAGTCTGGCTCAGTCAAACTGAACGATTTAGACCTCCTCTTGTTCGAACAAACGGGGAAAGTTTCGCAGCAAATCTTCTGGAAGAAAAATCAATAATTCTTGCAGTACAATCGCAGAAACCGAATTACATCTTCAATCTACGATCATCTTTCTATGATCTGATTCGTCTTGTGGCAAATTTATTGCGATTCTATCATAATTGCATGCCAAAAAACCGTTCAATTCGGCAAACCAGTTTTCTGCAAACCACCGAACTCAACGAAGCCTTAAATGTGCTTGTTCGAATTGCTCAGATGGAATCATTTAATGGCGAGATTCGAAGTCTATCTGCTAGTGGACAAGTAAAGTCAAACTCTAAATTGAAGTCGCTGACACCAATCTTCCAAGATAAGATCTTACGAGTTGGAGGTCGACTCAAACACGCTCTTGTTCCTGACGACCGAAAACATCCTATTATTCTGTCACCTGAGCATCCGCTTACAGAGTTAATTATGGTCCATTACCACGAGAAGCTATTGCATGCTGGCCCTCAACTTTTGATCGCAGCAGTACGAGAAAAGTTCTGGCCTTTACGAGCACGTAACTTGGCTCGAAAGATAGTGCACCGATGTATGAAATGTTTTCGCTGCAAGCCGACAATCCTCGAGCAACTGATGGGCGATTTACCTGCCGAACGAGTGACTCCAAGTTTTCCTTTTTTGAGAACTGGTATTGACCTTTGTGGACCATTGTTCTATCGAATCTGCGGAAGAAAATCGGTCCCAACCAAGAGCTATGTTTCGATTTTTGTGTGTCTGGTGACAAAGGCAGTACATTTGGAGTTGGTGGCAGATCTTTCTACCAATGCATTTTTATCAGCTTTAAAGCGATTTGTAGCACGTCGTGGCAAACCAACTGTAATCGAATGCGATAATGCGAAAAACTTCGTTGGAGCATCGCGTGAATTATCCGATCTCTACAAGTTATACAACTCCCAACAGCATCAGCACATTGTACTTTCGCAATGCAGCCAAGAAAATATACAATTTAAATTCATCCCACCGCGTTCTCCAAACTTTGGGGGGCTCTGGGAAGCGGCCGTGAAATCTTTCAAAAAACATTTAAAGGCTTCGATCGGTACATCTGTGCTGTATAAAAACGACTTAGAGACACTTATTACACAAATTGAAAGCTGCTTAAACTCAAGGCCGCTAACCCCTCTGTCATCGGATCCGGACGACTTAGACATACTTACACCAGGGCATTTTCTTATTCATCGTCCACTTACTGCAATTGCGGAGCCCTCCTATGTAGATATTCCGACAAACCGACTTGATCGATACCAGCAGAATCAGGAAATACTTCGGCGTATCTGGAAGCGTTGGAGCACCGATTATCTATCGGGGTTGCTTCCACGTACAAAATAAATCCGTCAACGGGATAATCTATCTATCGGAACGATGGTGCTTGTGAAGGAGGACAATCTTCCTCCTCTAAGGTGGCGGTACGGCCGAATCACCCAAATTCATCGCAGTGAAGATGACAATGTACGTGTGGTTACAGTCAAAACCAAAGAAGGTGAATTTCGGCGCGCAATATCCAACATCTGCGTGCTACCCGTTAGACAACCCGAGACTATTGCATGTGATGATCTACCGTCCAATACGTAACTATTTTGAGTTAAATTGCCGTTCCGGCAGCGCATGTGCATGATTTAGTTATAAGCCTATACTAATGCCTTTGTTTGTTTTCAACTGAGCACCATAACCGAATGCCTCGTTTAACCGAGAGAACACTCCCTACATATGATGGATTTCATCAGGCGCCCAAATATTTTCTGTGAGGTGAGTTGTTCCGGTTTTACACTTTCTATCATTGGATACTACATCAATTATCCGCTTCGAGTTACAACTATTTGCGCAACTTCTCCCACGATGGTGGAGGCCGTTCTTCAGAATCTCGACAATATCAGGACGAGGACGAATTCAGCTACGAAAACATCCCCTCCAGGATATCTTCAGTCGAGTCACGCGAGACTATCAAACCAAGGATGACAGCCAACCATTCAACAACCAAAATAAACACGCCTAATACCCCCCGGATTGGTTCTTCAGAACGCTGAACAAGGCAAACAGTGATATAAAAAATTAAATTAGATGCATGTAAAATTATATTAGTGATAGGAATAGGTTGAAAAGTTACCTTTTCAACGGTGGCCGGCTATGTTATGTAATGTCATTGCTAAAACCTTGAACATCCCTAATTAGTACAACACTATAACAGTACTCATCTCACTCGATCACACATCAATGTATTATCTCTCCTTATCACTTATTTACTTGATCGCACAACAGAATAGGCTTTTTTCATTCCTCGTTTCTCGTGTTCGGTGCAGATGATAAAACCAGTATACTATTGCTAGACTAGATCAGACGAAATAAAGTACTCGATATCTTCGCATCAAATCTTTGTATCGTTAAGATAATAGACAGAGCAAATAAACCACGAGTTTCCGTTCCTACACTTTGACCGACCAATTATTAGAACGAAATCCAACATAGGGGTTAGCCAAATTTTGTGCTAGGGCACATAACCGTTTTCATTATTTTTACGTTTCGTCTTTGACTCATCAGAGCAGTTCATCAATTTGAACTGCTCTCCACTGATGAGTCAAAGACGAAACGTAAAAATAATGAAAACGGTTATGTGCCCTAGCACAAAATTTGGCTAACCCCTAAATGAGTATGAAATATATTTTCATGAGACTGTTATGAAAGAACAGAAAGGCATTATCATTCCACTAGGTGGATTAAGAAGGGTTTTGTACTTAAATATGCATTTTAAAAAGTGCTTTATACAAAATTCGGATTACTCAATTTTTTGAATCCAAATATAATTCCCCAAAAAACTCCTCTTTTTTTCTACAGTGGTGTAACCCCCTTAAACAAATAATGCTGTAAATAGGTTATGATTAATTATGCAAGTGAATTTCCCTTACATTTTGACAGATAAACTTGCAATCATCATCCTCTTACAAGTACGCCTCTAGTTGTTAAACACGACGTTAGATCGCTCATAGAAGCACGCCCTTGGAATTAGAACCAAAATCAACTTAGATATCAATAGCAACAGTAGCAGTGACAACAAAAATAACAACAACAATGACGAAATGATCTGGGATATGAGCTGATCATCTGATTCATAATCCTCGCTGGATAGCAATGAGAACATCTCTCCCACAAGAAAACGAGTTGCAACGAGATTCTGTAAACAAACTTTTAGTCTTAATTCCGGCTCCGTTAAATTTACGGATCTTGAGCCATGTCAAATAAATGAATTGAATAAAAAAATACCGTTCTATGGGATCTTAAAATCCTTCGTTTCAAAATCTGTTTTGCCATCTCTGAGAGAATCAAGTACTATTTTTTTTCTCACACACAAATCGCGGTTTTGACGAACTGAATCGAATGGTAAATGGCTCTCGATCCCCCAGGCCTAGCCATAAAAGCCAATTTTTACAGTGATCACATAACCTTTTTATACGTAAAAACAATATTTGTTTGAATCGAAGACACCTGATAAGCGAATTATTTTGTCATCATAGATCGCACATAGCTGACATATCAAATACTTCGAAAGTACGAGCTCTTAATATTCCCATAAACCAAGCCTTGACCTTCACAGATATAAAGATAAAGGTAAAACGATCAGATAAACATGAAGTGATTTTCTTTAATATGCCTACTACTGAACCACTGGAGCATAATAAATACTCTCGGTGGCATTTCTTTATGTTACGAACCGGCGGATAAAGAAATAACCTGATACTTTACATATTTTAGCTGACCAAACAGAGCCTTTTACTGTGGAAACGAACCTTTATTCGGCAGTCTTTGCCCCCGACATTCACTGCTCGAAAATGTTTTGGGTAAAATTTTGTTCAGCGCTCCTAAAAACAATTATTGCGTGTCTATTCTATTGTTCGGCTGTTGATTCAATGAGGAAAGCTTTTACCACATCAAAAGAATTTTCCTTGTCAACCCACATTCCCGCTCTAATCGTAAGTGAGCTGTGACAAACTTCGTGCGGCTCGTGGGACTAGTTAATGTATTATTCAACAGGTGGTCTGTTGCTTGAGCTTAAGGTAATTAGAAACGAGAAACACTTTTGCCCAGGGTATACCTTCATGAATAATTCCCAAAATAGCAAGCGTTGAGAAGATGAAACTTTGGAAACATAATTACTTTTCACAGCAGTTGTCCGATTGAGTATTTCCGCGAAGGACTCGGGTAGTAGCGTCATCTGGGATGAATCAATGTCAAGTGTGTAGATTAAATTTCATCTTCTTTTGAGTTGATTTACTTTAGGTTGAGTTAGAACTTCGGGACAACGGGAAACGTGCTCAGTTTAACATTATAATATCCCGATTACAAATTAACAATAAAACGAACATCAACAATCTGTAATCCTGTCTTAATACAGTTTTATACACAGTATATTAATGGAGCCCATATTGTGAAGCATATTATACTCAAAAGGCATCAGAATATAAACTTCACATTGGGACAACTGGTACATGTTTCAATTGTTTCCTGTAGTTATGAATCAGCAAGTTTCAACCCTGGAAGTGCCAGAGGCAACTTTTTCCCGCCTACTATTCGCATTTTTTTCAGCTTCGTGATAACATGCCAACAAATTATTTGTTTATTCACGGATATAGTCTAATCTACGTAAGCACCAGACCTGTGAGCCGCCGTGCCACGCCACCGACAGTTTGGCTACGCCGCAACTTTTTATTTATTTTGATCGTGCCACCTGATTTATTTGATCGCACTAGCCATGTAATTATCCTGTTCTGTTGAAAACGGAGGTCAATTTCCACATAGGAAAAATGTTCCTTGACTTGATTTTGACACTTGATAATATCAATAAATTTGAATATGAACACTAACCTTTTTCAACAATGAATAGATAGATTTTATGTGAGCAGTATTCGATTTTATCACAATTCGTTGATTGAAAGTCGAGTAACGAACAAAATAATATGGCGATTCTATTGCGCATTTCATACTTGATTAGCAAAGCCGTGGTATTATATTCCTGTAGTGGAATTTGACCTCCTGTTTCAACAGACTTCGCAACCGATTCAGAGTGTACAGAACCATTGCATGGCTGGTGCTACTATCCTACTGACACTACGAATCCTTCCAGGGGCTCGAACATACGACAACTGATTTGTAAGTGTAAGACCAGTGCCCTATGCATTCAACCGCAAACCCGGGGCTCATACTTGATTAGACTCCTGCGAAATATTTTTGGAGCTAGAGTCTAAAAATTCGTAACATTGGCAATACTGATGAGATGACACGGGTAAAAATCCATTGTCGGTACCATGATTAAAAATCATGAAATCATGAATCATGTCCATCATGAATAATAAGTCATAATTTCATGAGAAAAATGATTGGTATCTTGAACAATAACACAGCTTTCATGAAAATTTTCATGATATCAATCAGCAATCATTTTGCTTATGAAATTTCACGGGAAGGTATGGTTCATGATTTCATGATAAAAAATCATGGTTCCGGCAATAGATTTGTATCCGTGTACAATAGCCTAGTAAGTAACAAAACACAATTTTGACGAGTTATAATACCGTACCGACGCCGAATGACACCGCCGCCGCCAAAAATTTATGCAATCGACATCACAGCGATTCTTCGCCGCCGCCAGTCAGAAATGATTTTCGATCGGCTCACGAGTCTATTTAGCACCCCATGTTTACTGGAATCTCAAAAAGTTTTAAATGGTAATTCTAAAACAGTTTATGTATAATGAAATGCCGGTTTATGTACCATGGCTAAATAAAACGATTCATCTACACCGAGAACCTGCAGATAACAAAATTACAATATTGCAATTGTTGTTTCACGCCCTGGTTGTTTCAACGAAAATGTTGTTGATTTAACTAGCATCTGTTGATTTTGTCATAACCATTCAGGTAAACAAAATTGTTGTATTCAAATGCTGTCACTAGGCGCAGAACGAAGACAGCAAAACGCAGAACGAAAATCCTCTTCATTTCACCAGAAACATTTTTTATTGAAAATTTTCAAAGGCAAATGAACGTCATTTTTCCCGTTACTTTCTGGCCGTTTCACGTAAATGAAAGTATGCAGAAGAATATAAGAGTTAACTGGAAAAAAGTTTTCCTTGTATTAAATAGATATTCCTACAGTATGAATGTTTGAATTTCATCTGCAAGTAATGTATTCTCAAACAGTTCATGTCAATGTAATTGAAACCACTTAACGCTTAAATATTTGCTGGTAAAGTGAAGTGGTACTATTTGTATGTTCTTTAAAGTGCATCTGTAGCATTAGGCTCATCAGAAACATTCTTGAAAATGATATTAAAAAAAGGTTTCCTTTTGCTGGTTGATTCCCTCTTGGGAATTTTAATCTTTTGTTGCATATCTATATCATCTGTGAGTTTAGTGAGAAAGCTATAGGCAATATTTTGTTTTAACTTTTTTTGCGTTTCGCCTTCGGCTCGTCAGTGCTTAAAGCAGTTCAAGTAGAACTGCCATCTCCGCCTAGCAGTCCAACTTGAACCGCTAAGCAGACGCAAAGTCCTCACTACTTATGTGACCCTTTGTTATTTTGTTGTTCAAGCAGTGAACTATTAGCTGTCCACCGAAGAAAGTCTCAAGTAAAGTCTTAAGTTCAAATAACTGAATAATTGATTAAAACAATTGAGACATTTTTTGTATTCTGCATACGAGTAACTTTGCTGGGATTGTGTCATTGCTCAGTTGCACGAGTGACACCTCATTGAAACGTTTTACTTTCCGCTTTGGGTGTATGTCGTTGCTCAACTGTAACTCGTTTGTGATGCATGTCTTTGCTAGGTGTCATTGCTAAACTGCCGGCACGATAAATAAAAAATAACAGTTTAATTAAAACATTAAACACCTATTCATTGACTTCAAAGCGGCATACGACACAATCGATCGAGAACAGCTATGGCAGATAATGCACGAATACGGTTTCCCGGATAAACTGACGCGATTGGTCTAAGCAACGATGGATAGAGTGATGTGCTACGTCCGAGTATCTGGGACGCTCTCGAGTCCCTTCGAATCTCAGAGAGGGCTACGTCAAGGTGATGGACTTTCTTGTATCTTGTTCAATACTGCCCTGGAAGGTGTGATTCGAAGAGCGAGGATCAACACGAGTGGCACGATCTTCCGAAAGTCCGTACAACTTTTTGGCTTCGCTGACGATATTGATATTGTGACACGTAACCTTGAGAAGATGACGGAAACCTACATCGGACTGAAAGCTGAAGCTAGGCGTATCGGACTGGCCATAAATGCGTCGAAAACAAAATACATGAGAGAAAGTGGCTCTAGAGAAGAAACACTACGCCTCCCACCACGAATATTGATAGACGGTGACGATATCGAGGTGGTTGACGAGTTCGTGTATTTGGGCTCACTGGTGACCGCCGATAATGACACCAGCAGAGAAATTTATAGACGTATTTTGGCAGGGAATCGTGCGTACTTTGGACTCAGAAAAACCCTCCGATCGAGAAAAGTACGCCACCGCACGAAAGTGACCATCTACAAAACGCTCATTAGACCGGTTGCTCTCTATGGCCACGAGATCTGGACTATGTTGGCAGAGGACCAACGCGCCCTTAGTGTTATCGAATGAAAGGTACTGAGGACCATCTATGGCGGAGTGCAGATGGAAGACGGAACGTGGAGACGGCGTATGAATCACGAATTGCAAGAGCTGCTAGGAGAACCACCTATCGTACGGACAGCTAAAATCGGACGTCTACGATGGGCTGGGCATGTCATAAGGATGTCGGACGACAGCCCAGTGAAATGGTTCTTGAATCTAATCCGACTGGTACAAGAAGAAGAGGAGCGCAGCGAGCAAGGTGGATCGATCAAGTGGAGGGTGATCTCAGAAGCATCCGTGCCTTGAGTGGCTGGCGACGAGCAGCCATGGACCGAGTTATGTTGAGACGTATGCTTGATACAGCAAAGGACACCCCAGGCCTATAGCTGTTAGGTATAGCAAGTAATCAACAATCGATTAGTTGTACCAAATTTTAACCAATCAAAGTCAGAAAAAACCCTTCTTAATCCACCTAGTGGTGTGATAATGCCTTTCTCTTCTTTCATAACAGTCTCATGAAAATATGTTTCATACTTTTATTAAATAATTTTGGATACTAATTTTGACACCAATTGATTCAGATTGATTCGAGTAGTTCACAAAAGCATGCTTCAGTGTTTATGTCACACAGTCAGCATCATTTTTCCAAACTAGTGCTTGACATTTGCGTTGCCTATTTGTATGAGAACAGTGATGCTAATCTAAAATAAAAAAAGCCTTCTTAGTCCACTTAGTGAAATTTTCATATATCTTGAAAAATCACCATAGGGGGGAGTACATGAAATTTTCGAAATCGAAAAAAAATTTTTGATGCCAAAAGGCTTAGAATTGCATGAAACGTCGAGATTTAGTGTCATCTCGAAAAAAAATTTTTTTGAAAAAGTCGACTTTTTGGGACTTAGAAAAAATATGAAAATTTTTCTAAGTCCCAGAAAGTTGATTTTTTCAAAAAAAAATTTTTTCGGGATAACACTAAATTTCGATGTTTTATGCAGTTTTAAGAGTTTTGGCATCAAAAAAAATTTTTTATTTTGGAAATTTCATGTACTCCCCCCTATGGTGCTTTTTCAAGATCGATAATTGTCAAACCTTTACCACCGGGCAGCACCCCTTAAGCATGTCCAATTTAGGTCAAATTTTGCATGAAGGCTTTTTTCGAGGTGCTTGAACTTTTGAGCACTAGAACTTTACGAAAATAGAGTTGATCCCAAAATTTTGGCACCCTTATATATACAAGAGCGGTAAAAATCAACGTGTTTTGTCGGTTACGTCACTTATACAATCATATTTCTGGAACCAAAAGTCACAGCCATTTGATCTTCGAACTTGATCAATGGCTCGCCAGTAGCTTTCAAACGAGTCCAAGTTTGTTAAAATCGGATCAGCCATCTCTGAGAAAATTGAGCGCGTTCAAATACAACGCTTTTTGTCGGTTACGTCACTTATACAATCATATCTCCGGAACCAAAAGTCACAGCCATTTGATCTTCGAACTTGATCAATGGTCCGACAGTAGCTTTCAAACGAGCCCAAGTTTGTTAAAATCGGTTCAGCCATCTCTGAGAAAATTGAGCGCGTTCAAATAGCACGATTTTTGTCGGTTACGTCACTTATACAATCATATCTCCGGAACCAAAAGTCACAGCCATTTGATCTTCGAACTTGATCAATGGCCCGCCAGTAGCTTTCAAACGAGTCCAAGTTTGTTCAAATCGGTTCAGCCATCTCTGAGAAAATTGAGCGCGTTCAAATACAACGCTTTTTGTCGGTTACGTCACTTATAGAATCATATCTCCTGAACCAAAAATCACAGCCATTTGATCTTCGAACTTGATCAATGGCCCGACAGTAGCTTTCAAACGAGCCCAAGTTTGTTCAAATCGGTTCAGCCATCTCTGAGAAAATTGAGCGCGTTCAAATATCTTCGAAAAGTGCACACACATACACACACACACACACATACACACACACACACATACACACACACACACACACACACACACACACAGACATTTTCCGATCTCGACGAACTGAGTCGAATGGTATATAACACTATGGGTCTCCGAGGCTCCGTTCGAAAGTCGGTTTTTCCAGCAATTCTAATACCTTTCTATAGAGAAAGGCAAAAAGCCTTCTTAGTCCACTTAGTGAAATTTTCATATATCTTGAAAAATCACCATCGGGGGGAGTACATGAAATTTTCGAAATCGAAAAAAAATTTTTGATGCCAAAAGGCTTAGAATTGCATGAAACGTCGAGATTTAGTGTCATCTCGAAAAAAAATTTTTTTGAAAAAGTCGACTTTTTGGGACTTAGAAAAAATATGAAAATTTTTCTAAGTCCCAGAAAGTTGATTTTTTCAAAAAAAAATTTTTTCGGGATAACACTAAATTTCGATGTTTTATGCAGTTTTAAGAGTTTTGGCATCAAAAAAAATTTTTTATTTTGGAAATTTCATGTACTCCCCCCTATGGTGCTTTTTCAAGATCGATAATTGTCAAACCTTTACCACCGGGCAGCACCCCTTAAGCATGTCCAATTTAGGTCAAATTTTGCATGAAGGCTTTTTTCGAGGTGCTTGAACTTTTGAGCACTAGAACTTTACGAAAATAGAGTTGATCCCAAAATTTTGGCACCCTTATATATACAAGAGCGGTAAAAATCAACGTGTTTTGTCGGTTACGTCACTTATACAATCATATTTCTGGAACCAAAAGTCACAGCCATTTGATCTTCGAACTTGATCAATGGCTCGCCAGTAGCTTTCAAACGAGTCCAAGTTTGTTAAAATCGGATCAGCCATCTCTGAGAAAATTGAGCGCGTTCAAATACAACGCTTTTTGTCGGTTACGTCACTTATACAATCATATCTCCGGAACCAAAAGTCACAGCCATTTGATCTTCGAACTTGATCAATGGTCCGACAGTAGCTTTCAAACGAGCCCAAGTTTGTTAAAATCGGTTCAGCCATCTCTGAGAAAATTGAGCGCGTTCAAATAGCACGATTTTTGTCGGTTACGTCACTTATACAATCATATCTCCGGAACCAAAAGTCACAGCCATTTGATCTTCGAACTTGATCAATGGCCCGCCAGTAGCTTTCAAACGAGTCCAAGTTTGTTCAAATCGGTTCAGCCATCTCTGAGAAAATTGAGCGCGTTCAAATACAACGCTTTTTGTCGGTTACGTCACTTATAGAATCATATCTCCTGAACCAAAAATCACAGCCATTTGATCTTCGAACTTGATCAATGGCCCGACAGTAGCTTTCAAACGAGCCCAAGTTTGTTCAAATCGGTTCAGCCATCTCTGAGAAAATTGAGCGCGTTCAAATATCTTCGAAAAGTGCACACACATACACACACACACACATACACACACACACACATACACACACACACACACACACACAGACATTTTCCGATCTCGACGAACTGAGTCGAATGGTATATAACACTATGGGTCTCCGAGGCTCCGTTCGAAAGTCGGTTTTTCCAGCAATTCTAATACCTTTCTATAGAGAAAGGCAAAAAGCCTTCTTAGTCCACTTAGTGAAATTTTCATATATCTTGAAAAATCACCATAGGGGGGAGTACATGAAATTTTCGAAATCGAAAAAAAATTTTTGATGCCAAAAGGCTTAGAATTGCATGAAACGTCGAGATTTAGTGTCATCTCGAAAAAAAATTTTTTTGAAAAAGTCGACTTTTTGGGACTTAGAAAAAATATGAAAATTTTTCTAAGTCCCAGAAAGTTGATTTTTTCAAAAAAAAATTTTTTCGGGATAACACTAAATTTCGATGTTTTATGCAGTTTTAAGAGTTTTGGCATCAAAAAAAATTTTTTATTTTGGAAATTTCATGTACTCCCCCCTATGGTGCTTTTTCAAGATCGATAATTGTCAAACCTTTACCACCGGGCAGCACCCCTTAAGCATGTCCAATTTAGGTCAAATTTTGCATGAAGGCTTTTTTCGAGGTGCTTGAACTTTTGAGCACTAGAACTTTACGAAAATAGAGTTGATCCCAAAATTTTGGCACCCTTATATATACAAGAGCGGTAAAAATCAACGTGTTTTGTCGGTTACGTCACTTATACAATCATATTTCTGGAACCAAAAGTCACAGCCATTTGATCTTCGAACTTGATCAATGGCTCGCCAGTAGCTTTCAAACGAGTCCAAGTTTGTTAAAATCGGATCAGCCATCTCTGAGAAAATTGAGCGCGTTCAAATACAACGCTTTTTGTCGGTTACGTCACTTATACAATCATATCTCCGGAACCAAAAGTCACAGCCATTTGATCTTCGAACTTGATCAATGGTCCGACAGTAGCTTTCAAACGAGCCCAAGTTTGTTAAAATCGGTTCAGCCATCTCTGAGAAAATTGAGCGCGTTCAAATAGCACGATTTTTGTCGGTTACGTCACTTATACAATCATATCTCCGGAACCAAAAGTCACAGCCATTTGATCTTCGAACTTGATCAATGGCCCGCCAGTAGCTTTCAAACGAGTCCAAGTTTGTTCAAATCGGTTCAGCCATCTCTGAGAAAATTGAGCGCGTTCAAATACAACGCTTTTTGTCGGTTACGTCACTTATAGAATCATATCTCCTGAACCAAAAATCACAGCCATTTGATCTTCGAACTTGATCAATGGCCCGACAGTAGCTTTCAAACGAGCCCAAGTTTGTTCAAATCGGTTCAGCCATCTCTGAGAAAATTGAGCGCGTTCAAATATCTTCGAAAAGTGCACACACATACACACACACACACATACACACACACACACATACACACACACACACACACAGACATTTTCCGATCTCGACGAACTGAGTCGAATGGTATATAACACTATGGGTCTCCGAGGCTCCGTTCGAAAGTCGGTTTTTCCAGCAATTCTAATACCTTTCTATAGAGAAAGGCAAAAAGCCTTCTTAGTCCACTTAGTGAAATTTTCATATATCTTGAAAAATCACCATAGGGGGGAGTACATGAAATTTTCGAAATCGAAAAAAAATTTTTGATGCCAAAAGGCTTAGAATTGCATGAAACGTCGAGATTTAGTGTCATCTCGAAAAAAAATTTTTTTGAAAAAGTCGACTTTTTGGGACTTAGAAAAAATATGAAAATTTTTCTAAGTCCCAGAAAGTTGATTTTTTCAAAAAAAAATTTTTTCGGGATAACACTAAATTTCGATGTTTTATGCAGTTTTAAGAGTTTTGGCATCAAAAAAAATTTTTTATTTTGGAAATTTCATGTACTCCCCCCTATGGTGCTTTTTCAAGATCGATAATTGTCAAACCTTTACCACCGGGCAGCACCCCTTAAGCATGTCCAATTTAGGTCAAATTTTGCATGAAGGCTTTTTTCGAGGTGCTTGAACTTTTGAGCACTAGAACTTTACGAAAATAGAGTTGATCCCAAAATTTTGGCACCCTTATATATACAAGAGCGGTAAAAATCAACGTGTTTTGTCGGTTACGTCACTTATACAATCATATTTCTGGAACCAAAAGTCACAGCCATTTGATCTTCGAACTTGATCAATGGCTCGCCAGTAGCTTTCAAACGAGTCCAAGTTTGTTAAAATCGGATCAGCCATCTCTGAGAAAATTGAGCGCGTTCAAATACAACGCTTTTTGTCGGTTACGTCACTTATACAATCATATCTCCGGAACCAAAAGTCACAGCCATTTGATCTTCGAACTTGATCAATGGTCCGACAGTAGCTTTCAAACGAGCCCAAGTTTGTTAAAATCGGTTCAGCCATCTCTGAGAAAATTGAGCGCGTTCAAATAGCACGATTTTTGTCGGTTACGTCACTTATACAATCATATCTCCGGAACCAAAAGTCACAGCCATTTGATCTTCGAACTTGATCAATGGCCCGCCAGTAGCTTTCAAACGAGTCCAAGTTTGTTCAAATCGGTTCAGCCATCTCTGAGAAAATTGAGCGCGTTCAAATACAACGCTTTTTGTCGGTTACGTCACTTATAGAATCATATCTCCTGAACCAAAAATCACAGCCATTTGATCTTCGAACTTGATCAATGGCCCGACAGTAGCTTTCAAACGAGCCCAAGTTTGTTCAAATCGGTTCAGCCATCTCTGAGAAAATTGAGCGCGTTCAAATATCTTCGAAAAGTGCACACACATACACACACACACACATACACACACACACACATACACACACACACACACACACAGACATTTTCCGATCTCGACGAACTGAGTCGAATGGTATATAACACTATGGGTCTCCGAGGCTCCGTTCGAAAGTCGGTTTTTCCAGCAATTCTAATACCTTTCTATAGAGAAAGGCAAAAAGCCTTCTTAGTCCACTTAGTGAAATTTTCATATATCTTGAAAAATCACCATCGGGGGGAGTACATGAAATTTTCGAAATCGAAAAAAAATTTTTGATGCCAAAAGGCTTAGAATTGCATGAAACGTCGAGATTTAGTGTCATCTCGAAAAAAAATTTTTTTGAAAAAGTCGACTTTTTGGGACTTAGAAAAAATATGAAAATTTTTCTAAGTCCCAGAAAGTTGATTTTTTCAAAAAAAAATTTTTTCGGGATAACACTAAATTTCGATGTTTTATGCAGTTTTAAGAGTTTTGGCATCAAAAAAAATTTTTTATTTTGGAAATTTCATGTACTCCCCCCTATGGTGCTTTTTCAAGATCGATAATTGTCAAACCTTTACCACCGGGCAGCACCCCTTAAGCATGTCCAATTTAGGTCAAATTTTGCATGAAGGCTTTTTTCGAGGTGCTTGAACTTTTGAGCACTAGAACTTTACGAAAATAGAGTTGATCCCAAAATTTTGGCACCCTTATATATACAAGAGCGGTAAAAATCAACGTGTTTTGTCGGTTACGTCACTTATACAATCATATTTCTGGAACCAAAAGTCACAGCCATTTGATCTTCGAACTTGATCAATGGCTCGCCAGTAGCTTTCAAACGAGTCCAAGTTTGTTAAAATCGGATCAGCCATCTCTGAGAAAATTGAGCGCGTTCAAATACAACGCTTTTTGTCGGTTACGTCACTTATACAATCATATCTCCGGAACCAAAAGTCACAGCCATTTGATCTTCGAACTTGATCAATGGTCCGACAGTAGCTTTCAAACGAGCCCAAGTTTGTTAAAATCGGTTCAGCCATCTCTGAGAAAATTGAGCGCGTTCAAATAGCACGATTTTTGTCGGTTACGTCACTTATACAATCATATCTCCGGAACCAAAAGTCACAGCCATTTGATCTTCGAACTTGATCAATGGCCCGCCAGTAGCTTTCAAACGAGTCCAAGTTTGTTCAAATCGGTTCAGCCATCTCTGAGAAAATTGAGCGCGTTCAAATACAACGCTTTTTGTCGGTTACGTCACTTATAGAATCATATCTCCTGAACCAAAAATCACAGCCATTTGATCTTCGAACTTGATCAATGGCCCGACAGTAGCTTTCAAACGAGCCCAAGTTTGTTCAAATCGGTTCAGCCATCTCTGAGAAAATTGAGCGCGTTCAAATATCTTCGAAAAGTGCACACACATACACACACACACACATACACACACACACACATACACACACACACACACACACACACAGACATTTTCCGATCTCGACGAACTGAGTCGAATGGTATATAACACTATGGGTCTCCGAGGCTCCGTTCGAAAGTCGGTTTTTCCAGCAATTCTAATACCTTTCTATAGAGAAAGGCAAAAAGCCTTCTTAGTCCACTTAGTGAAATTTTCATATATCTTGAAAAATCACCATAGGGGGGAGTACATGAAATTTTCGAAATCGAAAAAAAATTTTTGATGCCAAAAGGCTTAGAATTGCATGAAACGTCGAGATTGAGTGTCATCTCGAAAAAAAATTTTTTTGAAAAAGTCGACTTTTTGGGACTTAGAAAAAATATGAAAATTTTTCTAAGTCCCAGAAAGTTGATTTTTTCAAAAAAAAATTTTTTCGGGATAACACTAAATTTCGATGTTTTATGCAGTTTTAAGAGTTTTGGCATCAAAAAAAATTTTTTATTTTGGAAATTTCATGTACTCCCCCCTATGGTGCTTTTTCAAGATCGATAATTGTCAAACCTTTACCACCGGGCAGCACCCCTTAAGCATGTCCAATTTAGGTCAAATTTTGCATGAAGGCTTTTTTCGAGGTGCTTGAACTTTTGAGCACTAGAACTTTACGAAAATAGAGTTGATCCCAAAATTTTGGCACCCTTATATATACAAGAGCGGTAAAAATCAACGTGTTTTGTCGGTTACGTCACTTATACAATCATATTTCTGGAACCAAAAGTCACAGCCATTTGATCTTCGAACTTGATCAATGGCTCGCCAGTAGCTTTCAAACGAGTCCAAGTTTGTTAAAATCGGATCAGCCATCTCTGAGAAAATTGAGCGCGTTCAAATACAACGCTTTTTGTCGGTTACGTCACTTATACAATCATATCTCCGGAACCAAAAGTCACAGCCATTTGATCTTCGAACTTGATCAATGGTCCGACAGTAGCTTTCAAACGAGCCCAAGTTTGTTAAAATCGGTTCAGCCATCTCTGAGAAAATTGAGCGCGTTCAAATAGCACGATTTTTGTCGGTTACGTCACTTATACAATCATATCTCCGGAACCAAAAGTCACAGCCATTTGATCTTCGAACTTGATCAATGGCCCGCCAGTAGCTTTCAAACGAGTCCAAGTTTGTTCAAATCGGTTCAGCCATCTCTGAGAAAATTGAGCGCGTTCAAATACAACGCTTTTTGTCGGTTACGTCACTTATAGAATCATATCTCCTGAACCAAAAATCACAGCCATTTGATCTTCGAACTTGATCAATGGCCCGACAGTAGCTTTCAAACGAGCCCAAGTTTGTTCAAATCGGTTCAGCCATCTCTGAGAAAATTGAGCGCGTTCAAATATCTTCGAAAAGTGCACACACATACACACACACACACATACACACACACACACACACATACACACACACACACACACACAGACATTTTCCGATCTCGACGAACTGAGTCGAATGGTATATAACACTATGGGTCTCCGAGGCTCCGTTCGAAAGTCGGTTTTTCCAGCAATTCTAATACCTTTCTATAGAGAAAGGCAAAAAGCCTTCTTAGTCCACTTAGTGAAATTTTCATATATCTTGAAAAATCACCATCGGGGGGAGTACATGAAATTTTCGAAATCGAAAAAAAATTTTTGATGCCAAAAGGCTTAGAATTGCATGAAACGTCGAGATTTAGTGTCATCTCGAAAAAAAATTTTTTTGAAAAAGTCGACTTTTTGGGACTTAGAAAAAATATGAAAATTTTTCTAAGTCCCAGAAAGTTGATTTTTTCAAAAAAAAATTTTTTCGGGATAACACTAAATTTCGATGTTTTATGCAGTTTTAAGAGTTTTGGCATCAAAAAAAATTTTTTATTTTGGAAATTTCATGTACTCCCCCCTATGGTGCTTTTTCAAGATCGATAATTGTCAAACCTTTACCACCGGGCAGCACCCCTTAAGCATGTCCAATTTAGGTCAAATTTTGCATGAAGGCTTTTTTCGAGGTGCTTGAACTTTTGAGCACTAGAACTTTACGAAAATAGAGTTGATCCCAAAATTTTGGCACCCTTATATATACAAGAGCGGTAAAAATCAACGTGTTTTGTCGGTTACGTCACTTATACAATCATATTTCTGGAACCAAAAGTCACAGCCATTTGATCTTCGAACTTGATCAATGGCTCGCCAGTAGCTTTCAAACGAGTCCAAGTTTGTTAAAATCGGATCAGCCATCTCTGAGAAAATTGAGCGCGTTCAAATACAACGCTTTTTGTCGGTTACGTCACTTATACAATCATATCTCCGGAACCAAAAGTCACAGCCATTTGATCTTCGAACTTGATCAATGGTCCGACAGTAGCTTTCAAACGAGCCCAAGTTTGTTAAAATCGGTTCAGCCATCTCTGAGAAAATTGAGCGCGTTCAAATAGCACGATTTTTGTCGGTTACGTCACTTATACAATCATATCTCCGGAACCAAAAGTCACAGCCATTTGATCTTCGAACTTGATCAATGGCCCGCCAGTAGCTTTCAAACGAGTCCAAGTTTGTTCAAATCGGTTCAGCCATCTCTGAGAAAATTGAGCGCGTTCAAATACAACGCTTTTTGTCGGTTACGTCACTTATAGAATCATATCTCCTGAACCAAAAATCACAGCCATTTGATCTTCGAACTTGATCAATGGCCCGACAGTAGCTTTCAAACGAGCCCAAGTTTGTTCAAATCGGTTCAGCCATCTCTGAGAAAATTGAGCGCGTTCAAATATCTTCGAAAAGTGCACACACATACACACACACACACATACACACACACACACATACACACACACACACACACACACAGACATTTTCCGATCTCGACGAACTGAGTCGAATGGTATATAACACTATGGGTCTCCGAGGCTCCGTTCGAAAGTCGGTTTTTCCAGCAATTCTAATACCTTTCTATAGAGAAAGGCAAAAAGCCTTCTTAGTCCACTTAGTGAAATTTTCATATATCTTGAAAAATCACCATAGGGGGGAGTACATGAAATTTTCGAAATCGAAAAAAAATTTTTGATGCCAAAAGGCTTAGAATTGCATGAAACGTCGAGATTTAGTGTCATCTCGAAAAAAAATTTTTTTGAAAAAGTCGACTTTTTGGGACTTAGAAAAAATATGAAAATTTTTCTAAGTCCCAGAAAGTTGATTTTTTCAAAAAAAAATTTTTTCGGGATAACACTAAATTTCGATGTTTTATGCAGTTTTAAGAGTTTTGGCATCAAAAAAAATTTTTTATTTTGGAAATTTCATGTACTCCCCCCTATGGTGCTTTTTCAAGATCGATAATTGTCAAACCTTTACCACCGGGCAGCACCCCTTAAGCATGTCCAATTTAGGTCAAATTTTGCATGAAGGCTTTTTTCGAGGTGCTTGAACTTTTGAGCACTAGAACTTTACGAAAATAGAGTTGATCCCAAAATTTTGGCACCCTTATATATACAAGAGCGGTAAAAATCAACGTGTTTTGTCGGTTACGTCACTTATACAATCATATTTCTGGAACCAAAAGTCACAGCCATTTGATCTTCGAACTTGATCAATGGCTCGCCAGTAGCTTTCAAACGAGTCCAAGTTTGTTAAAATCGGATCAGCCATCTCTGAGAAAATTGAGCGCGTTCAAATACAACGCTTTTTGTCGGTTACGTCACTTATACAATCATATCTCCGGAACCAAAAGTCACAGCCATTTGATCTTCGAACTTGATCAATGGTCCGACAGTAGCTTTCAAACGAGCCCAAGTTTGTTAAAATCGGTTCAGCCATCTCTGAGAAAATTGAGCGCGTTCAAATAGCACGATTTTTGTCGGTTACGTCACTTATACAATCATATCTCCGGAACCAAAAGTCACAGCCATTTGATCTTCGAACTTGATCAATGGCCCGCCAGTAGCTTTCAAACGAGTCCAAGTTTGTTCAAATCGGTTCAGCCATCTCTGAGAAAATTGAGCGCGTTCAAATACAACGCTTTTTGTCGGTTACGTCACTTATAGAATCATATCTCCTGAACCAAAAATCACAGCCATTTGATCTTCGAACTTGATCAATGGCCCGACAGTAGCTTTCAAACGAGCCCAAGTTTGTTCAAATCGGTTCAGCCATCTCTGAGAAAATTGAGCGCGTTCAAATATCTTCGAAAAGTGCACACACATACACACACACACATACACACACACACACATACACACACACACACACACAGACATTTTCCGATCTCGACGAACTGAGTCGAATGGTATATAACACTATGGGTCTCCGAGGCTCCGTTCGAAAGTCGGTTTTTCCAGCAATTCTAATACCTTTCTATAGAGAAAGGCAAAAAGCCTTCTTAGTCCACTTAGTGAAATTTTCATATATCTTGAAAAATCACCATAGGGGGGAGTACATGAAATTTTCGAAATCGAAAAAAAATTTTTGATGCCAAAAGGCTTAGAATTGCATGAAACGTCGAGATTTAGTGTCATCTCGAAAAAAAATTTTTTTGAAAAAGTCGACTTTTTGGGACTTAGAAAAAATATGAAAATTTTTCTAAGTCCCAGAAAGTTGATTTTTTCAAAAAAAAATTTTTTCGGGATAACACTAAATTTCGATGTTTTATGCAGTTTTAAGAGTTTTGGCATCAAAAAAAATTTTTTATTTTGGAAATTTCATGTACTCCCCCCTATGGTGCTTTTTCAAGATCGATAATTGTCAAACCTTTACCACCGGGCAGCACCCCTTAAGCATGTCCAATTTAGGTCAAATTTTGCATGAAGGCTTTTTTCGAGGTGCTTGAACTTTTGAGCACTAGAACTTTACGAAAATAGAGTTGATCCCAAAATTTTGGCACCCTTATATATACAAGAGCGGTAAAAATCAACGTGTTTTGTCGGTTACGTCACTTATACAATCATATTTCTGGAACCAAAAGTCACAGCCATTTGATCTTCGAACTTGATCACTGGCTCGCCAGTAGCTTTCAAACGAGTCCAAGTTTGTTAAAATCGGATCAGCCATCTCTGAGAAAATTGAGCGCGTTCAAATACAACGCTTTTTGTCGGTTACGTCACTTATACAATCATATCTCCGGAACCAAAAGTCACAGCCATTTGATCTTCGAACTTGATCAATGGTCCGACAGTAGCTTTCAAACGAGCCCAAGTTTGTTAAAATCGGTTCAGCCATCTCTGAGAAAATTGAGCGCGTTCAAATAGCACGATTTTTGTCGGTTACGTCACTTATACAATCATATCTCCGGAACCAAAAGTCACAGCCATTTGATCTTCGAACTTGATCAATGGCCCGCCAGTAGCTTTCAAACGAGTCCAAGTTTGTTCAAATCGGTTCAGCCATCTCTGAGAAAATTGAGCGCGTTCAAATACAACGCTTTTTGTCGGTTACGTCACTTATAGAATCATATCTCCTGAACCAAAAATCACAGCCATTTGATCTTCGAACTTGATCAATGGCCCGACAGTAGCTTTCAAACGAGCCCAAGTTTGTTCAAATCGGTTCAGCCATCTCTGAGAAAATTGAGCGCGTTCAAATATCTTCGAAAAGTGCACACACATACACACACACACACATACACACACACACATACACACACACACACACACACAGACATTTTCCGATCTCGACGAACTGAGTCGAATGGTATATAACACTATGGGTCTCCGAGGCTCCGTTCGAAAGTCGGTTTTTCCAGCAATTCTAATACCTTTCTATAGAGAAAGGCAAAAAGCCTTCTTAGTCCACTTAGTGAAATTTTCATATATCTTGAAAAATCACCATAGGGGGGAGTACATGAAATTTTCGAAATCGAAAAAAAATTTTTGATGCCAAAAGGCTTAGAATTGCATGAAACGTCGAGATTTAGTGTCATCTCGAAAAAAAATTTTTTTGAAAAAGTCGACTTTTTGGGACTTAGAAAAAATATGAAAATTTTTCTAAGTCCCAGAAAGTTGATTTTTTCAAAAAAAAATTTTTTGGGGATAACACTAAATTTCGATGTTTTATGCAGTTTTAAGAGTTTTGGCATCAAAAAAAATTTTTTATTTTGGAAATTTCATGTACTCCCCCCTATGGTGCTTTTTCAAGATCGATAATTGTCAAACCTTTACCACCGGGCAGCACCCCTTAAGCATGTCCAATTTAGGTCAAATTTTGCATGAAGGCTTTTTTCGAGGTGCTTGAACTTTTGAGCACTAGAACTTTACGAAAATAGAGTTGATCCCAAAATTTTGGCACCCTTATATATACAAGAGCGGTAAAAATCAACGTGTTTTGTCGGTTACGTCACTTATACAATCATATTTCTGGAACCAAAAGTCACAGCCATTTGATCTTCGAACTTGATCAATGGCTCGCCAGTAGCTTTCAAACGAGTCCAAGTTTGTTAAAATCGGATCAGCCATCTCTGAGAAAATTGAGCGCGTTCAAATACAACGCTTTTTGTCGGTTACGTCACTTATACAATCATATCTCCGGAACCAAAAGTCACAGCCATTTGATCTTCGAACTTGATCAATGGCCCGACAGTAGCTTTCAAACGAGCCCAAGTTTGTTAAAATCGGTTCAGCCATCTCTGAGAAAATTGAGCGCGTTCAAATAGCACGATTTTTGTCGGTTACGTCACTTATACAATCATATCTCCGGAACCAAAAGTCACAGCCATTTGATCTTCGAACTTGATCAATGGCCCGCCAGTAGCTTTCAAACGAGTCCAAGTTTGTTCAAATCGGTTCAGCCATCTCTGAGAAAATTGAGCGCGTTCAAATACAACGCTTTTTGTCGGTTACGTCACTTATAGAATCATATCTCCTGAACCAAAAATCACAGCCATTTGATCTTCGAACTTGATCAATGGCCCGACAGTAGCTTTCAAACGAGCCCAAGTTTGTTCAAATCGGTTCAGCCATCTCTGAGAAAATTGAGCGCGTTCAAATATCTTCGAAAAGTGCACACACATACACACACACACACATACACACACACACATACACACACACACACACACACACACACACAGACATTTTCCGATCTCGACGAACTGAGTCGAATGGTATATAACACTATGGGTCTCCGAGGCTCCGTTCGAAAGTCGGTTTTTCCAGCAATTCTAATACCTTTCTATAGAGAAAGGCAAAAAGCCTTCTTAGTCCACTTAGTGAAATTTTCATATATCTTGAAAAATCACCATAGTACTCCCCACATGAAATTTTCGAAATCGAAAAAAAATTTTTGATGCCAAAAGGCTTAGAATTGCATGAAACGTCGAGATTTAGTGTCATCTCGAAAAAAAATTTTTTTGAAAAAGTCGACTTTTTGGGACTTAGAAAAAATATGAAAATTTTTCTAAGTCCCAGAAAGTTGATTTTTTCAAAAAAAAATTTTTTCGGGATAACACTAAATTTCGATGTTTTATGCAGTTTTAAGAGTTTTGGCATCAAAAAAAATTTTTTATTTTGGAAATTTCATGTACTCCCCCCTATGGTGCTTTTTCAAGATCGATAATTGTCAAACCTTTACCACCGGGCAGCACCCCTTAAGCATGTCCAATTTAGGTCAAATTTTGCATGAAGGCTTTTTTCGAGGTGCTTGAACTTTTGAGCACTAGAACTTTACGAAAATAGAGTTGATCCCAAAATTTTGGCACCCTTATATATACAAGAGCGGTAAAAATCAACGTGTTTTGTCGGTTACGTCACTTATACAATCATATTTCTGGAACCAAAAGTCACAGCCATTTGATCTTCGAACTTGATCAATGGCTCGCCAGTAGCTTTCAAACGAGTCCAAGTTTGTTAAAATCGGATCAGCCATCTCTGAGAAAATTGAGCGCGTTCAAATACAACGCTTTTTGTCGGTTACGTCACTTATACAATCATATCTCCGGAACCAAAAGTCACAGCCATTTGATCTTCGAACTTGATCAATGGTCCGACAGTAGCTTTCAAACGAGCCCAAGTTTGTTAAAATCGGTTCAGCCATCTCTGAGAAAATTGAGCGCGTTCAAATAGCACGATTTTTGTCGGTTACGTCACTTATACAATCATATCTCCGGAACCAAAAGTCACAGCCATTTGATCTTCGAACTTGATCAATGGCCCGCCAGTAGCTTTCAAACGAGTCCAAGTTTGTTCAAATCGGTTCAGCCATCTCTGAGAAAATTGAGCGCGTTCAAATACAACGCTTTTTGTCGGTTACGTCACTTATAGAATCATATCTCCTGAACCAAAAATCACAGCCATTTGATCTTCGAACTTGATCAATGGCCCGACAGTAGCTTTCAAACGAGCCCAAGTTTGTTCAAATCGGTTCAGCCATCTCTGAGAAAATTGAGCGCGTTCAAATATCTTCGAAAAGTGCACACACATACACACACACACACATACACACACACACACATACACACACACACACACACACACAGACATTTTCCGATCTCGACGAACTGAGTCGAATGGTATATAACACTATGGGTCTCCGAGGCTCCGTTCGAAAGTCGGTTTTTCCAGCAATTCTAATACCTTTCTATAGAGAAAGGCAAAAAGCCTTCTTAGTCCACTTAGTGAAATTTTCATATATCTTGAAAAATCACCATAGGGGGGAGTACATGAAATTTTCGAAATCGAAAAAAAATTTTTGATGCCAAAAGGCTTAGAATTGCATGAAACGTCGAGATTTAGTGTCATCTCGAAAAAAAATTTTTTTGAAAAAGTCGACTTTTTGGGACTTAGAAAAAATATGAAAATTTTTCTAAGTCCCAGAAAGTTGATTTTTTCAAAAAAAAATTTTTTCGGGATAACACTAAATTTCGATGTTTTATGCAGTTTTAAGAGTTTTGGCATCAAAAAAAATTTTTTATTTTGGAAATTTCATGTACTCCCCCCTATGGTGCTTTTTCAAGATCGATAATTGTCAAACCTTTACCACCGGGCAGCACCCCTTAAGCATGTCCAATTTAGGTCAAATTTTGCATGAAGGCTTTTTTCGAGGTGCTTGAACTTTTGAGCACTAGAACTTTACGAAAATAGAGTTGATCCCAAAATTTTGGCACCCTTATATATACAAGAGCGGTAAAAATCAACGTGTTTTGTCGGTTACGTCACTTATACAATCATATTTCTGGAACCAAAAGTCACAGCCATTTGATCTTCGAACTTGATCAATGGCTCGCCAGTAGCTTTCAAACGAGTCCAAGTTTGTTAAAATCGGATCAGCCATCTCTGAGAAAATTGAGCGCGTTCAAATACAACGCTTTTTGTCGGTTACGTCACTTATACAATCATATCTCCGGAACCAAAAGTCACAGCCATTTGATCTTCGAACTTGATCAATGGTCCGACAGTAGCTTTCAAACGAGCCCAAGTTTGTTAAAATCGGTTCAGCCATCTCTGAGAAAATTGAGCGCGTTCAAATAGCACGATTTTTGTCGGTTACGTCACTTATACAATCATATCTCCGGAACCAAAAGTCACAGCCATTTGATCTTCGAACTTGATCAATGGCCCGCCAGTAGCTTTCAAACGAGTCCAAGTTTGTTCAAATCGGTTCAGCCATCTCTGAGAAAATTGAGCGCGTTCAAATACAACGCTTTTTGTCGGTTACGTCACTTATAGAATCATATCTCCTGAACCAAAAATCACAGCCATTTGATCTTCGAACTTGATCAATGGCCCGACAGTAGCTTTCAAACGAGCCCAAGTTTGTTCAAATCGGTTCAGCCATCTCTGAGAAAATTGAGCGCGTTCAAATATCTTCGAAAAGTGCACACACATACACACACACACACACACATACACACACACACACACACAGACATTTTCCGATCTCGACGAACTGAGTCGAATGGTATATAACACTATGGGTCTCCGAGGCTCCGTTCGAAAGTCGGTTTTTCCAGCAATTCTAATACCTTTCTATAGAGAAAGGCAAAAAGCCTTCTTAGTCCACTTAGTGAAATTTTCATATATCTTGAAAAATCACCATAGGGGGGAGTACATGAAATTTTCGAAATCGAAAAAAAATTTTTGATGCCAAAAGGCTTAGAATTGCATGAAACGTCGAGATTTAGTGTCATCTCGAAAAAAAATTTTTTTGAAAAAGTCGACTTTTTGGGACTTAGAAAAAATATGAAAATTTTTCTAAGTCCCAGAAAGTTGATTTTTTCAAAAAAAAATTTTTTCGGGATAACACTAAATTTCGATGTTTTATGCAGTTTTAAGAGTTTTGGCATCAAAAAAAATTTTTTATTTTGGAAATTTCATGTACTCCCCCCTATGGTGCTTTTTCAAGATCGATAATTGTCAAACCTTTACCACCGGGCAGCACCCCTTAAGCATGTCCAATTTAGGTCAAATTTTGCATGAAGGCTTTTTTCGAGGTGCTTGAACTTTTGAGCACTAGAACTTTACGAAAATAGAGTTGATCCCAAAATTTTGGCACCCTTATATATACAAGAGCGGTAAAAATCAACGTGTTTTGTCGGTTACGTCACTTATACAATCATATTTCTGGAACCAAAAGTCACAGCCATTTGATCTTCGAACTTGATCAATGGCTCGCCAGTAGCTTTCAAACGAGTCCAAGTTTGTTAAAATCGGATCAGCCATCTCTGAGAAAATTGAGCGCGTTCAAATACAACGCTTTTTGTCGGTTACGTCACTTATACAATCATATCTCCGGAACCAAAAGTCACAGCCATTTGATCTTCGAACTTGATCAATGGTCCGACAGTAGCTTTCAAACGAGCCCAAGTTTGTTAAAATCGGTTCAGCCATCTCTGAGAAAATTGAGCGCGTTCAAATAGCACGATTTTTGTCGGTTACGTCACTTATACAATCATATCTCCGGAACCAAAAGTCACAGCCATTTGATCTTCGAACTTGATCAATGGCCCGCCAGTAGCTTTCAAACGAGTCCAAGTTTGTTCAAATCGGTTCAGCCATCTCTGAGAAAATTGAGCGCGTTCAAATACAACGCTTTTTGTCGGTTACGTCACTTATAGAATCATATCTCCTGAACCAAAAATCACAGCCATTTGATCTTCGAACTTGATCAATGGCCCGACAGTAGCTTTCAAACGAGCCCAAGTTTGTTCAAATCGGTTCAGCCATCTCTGAGAAAATTGAGCGCGTTCAAATATCTTCGAAAAGTGCACACACATACACACACACACACATACACACACACACACATACACACACACACACACACACACACACAGACATTTTCCGATCTCGACGAACTGAGTCGAATGGTATATAACACTATGGGTCTCCGAGGCTCCGTTCGAAAGTCGGTTTTTCCAGCAATTCTAATACCTTTCTATAGAGAAAGGCAAAAAGCCTTCTTAGTCCACTTAGTGAAATTTTCATATATCTTGAAAAATCACCATAGGGGGGAGTACATGAAATTTTCGAAATCGAAAAAAAATTTTTGATGCCAAAAGGCTTAGAATTGCATGAAACGTCGAGATTTAGTGTCATCTCGAAAAAAAATTTTTTTGAAAAAGTCGACTTTTTGGGACTTAGAAAAAATATGAAAATTTTTCTAAGTCCCAGAAAGTTGATTTTTTCAAAAAAAAATTTTTTCGGGATAACACTAAATTTCGATGTTTTATGCAGTTTTAAGAGTTTTGGCATCAAAAAAAATTTTTTATTTTGGAAATTTCATGTACTCCCCCCTATGGTGCTTTTTCAAGATCGATAATTGTCAAACCTTTACCACCGGGCAGCACCCCTTAAGCATGTCCAATTTAGGTCAAATTTTGCATGAAGGCTTTTTTCGAGGTGCTTGAACTTTTGAGCACTAGAACTTTACGAAAATAGAGTTGATCCCAAAATTTTGGCACCCTTATATATACAAGAGCGGTAAAAATCAACGTGTTTTGTCGGTTACGTCACTTATACAATCATATTTCTGGAACCAAAAGTCACAGCCATTTGATCTTCGAACTTGATCAATGGCTCGCCAGTAGCTTTCAAACGAGTCCAAGTTTGTTAAAATCGGATCAGCCATCTCTGAGAAAATTGAGCGCGTTCAAATACAACGCTTTTTGTCGGTTACGTCACTTATACAATCATATCTCCGGAACCAAAAGTCACAGCCATTTGATCTTCGAACTTGATCAATGGTCCGACAGTAGCTTTCAAACGAGCCCAAGTTTGTTAAAATCGGTTCAGCCATCTCTGAGAAAATTGAGCGCGTTCAAATAGCACGATTTTTGTCGGTTACGTCACTTATACAATCATATCTCCGGAACCAAAAGTCACAGCCATTTGATCTTCGAACTTGATCAATGGCCCGCCAGTAGCTTTCAAACGAGTCCAAGTTTGTTCAAATCGGTTCAGCCATCTCTGAGAAAATTGAGCGCGTTCAAATACAACGCTTTTTGTCGGTTACGTCACTTATAGAATCATATCTCCTGAACCAAAAATCACAGCCATTTGATCTTCGAACTTGATCAATGGCCCGACAGTAGCTTTCAAACGAGCCCAAGTTTGTTCAAATCGGTTCAGCCATCTCTGAGAAAATTGAGCGCGTTCAAATATCTTCGAAAAGTGCACACACATACACACACACACACATACACACACACACACATACACACACACACACACACACAGACATTTTCCGATCTCGACGAACTGAGTCGAATGGTATATAACACTATGGGTCTCCGAGGCTCCGTTCGAAAGTCGGTTTTTCCAGCAATTCTAATACCTTTCTATAGAGAAAGGCAAAAAGCCTTCTTAGTCCACTTAGTGAAATTTTCATATATCTTGAAAAATCACCATAGGGGGGAGTACATGAAATTTTCGAAATCGAAAAAAAATTTTTGATGCCAAAAGGCTTAGAATTGCATGAAACGTCGAGATTTAGTGTCATCTCGAAAAAAAATTTTTTTGAAAAAGTCGACTTTTTGGGACTTAGAAAAAATATGAAAATTTTTCTAAGTCCCAGAAAGTTGATTTTTTCAAAAAAAAATTTTTTCGGGATAACACTAAATTTCGATGTTTTATGCAGTTTTAAGAGTTTTGGCATCAAAAAAAATTTTTTATTTTGGAAATTTCATGTACTCCCCCCTATGGTGCTTTTTCAAGATCGATAATTGTCAAACCTTTACCACCGGGCAGCACCCCTTAAGCATGTCCAATTTAGGTCAAATTTTGCATGAAGGCTTTTTTCGAGGTGCTTGAACTTTTGAGCACTAGAACTTTACGAAAATAGAGTTGATCCCAAAATTTTGGCACCCTTATATATACAAGAGCGGTAAAAATCAACGTGTTTTGTCGGTTACGTCACTTATACAATCATATTTCTGGAACCAAAAGTCACAGCCATTTGATCTTCGAACTTGATCAATGGCTCGCCAGTAGCTTTCAAACGAGTCCAAGTTTGTTAAAATCGGATCAGCCATCTCTGAGAAAATTGAGCGCGTTCAAATACAACGCTTTTTGTCGGTTACGTCACTTATACAATCATATCTCCGGAACCAAAAGTCACAGCCATTTGATCTTCGAACTTGATCAATGGTCCGACAGTAGCTTTCAAACGAGCCCAAGTTTGTTAAAATCGGTTCAGCCATCTCTGAGAAAATTGAGCGCGTTCAAATAGCACGATTTTTGTCGGTTACGTCACTTATACAATCATATCTCCGGAACCAAAAGTCACAGCCATTTGATCTTCGAATTTGATCAATGGCCCGCCAGTAGCTTTCAAACGAGTCCAAGTTTGTTCAAATCGGTTCAGCCATCTCTGAGAAAATTGAGCGCGTTCAAATACAACGCTTTTTGTCGGTTACGTCACTTATAGAATCATATCTCCTGAACCAAAAATCACAGCCATTTGATCTTCGAACTTGATCAATGGCCCGACAGTAGCTTTCAAACGAGCCCAAGTTTGTTCAAATCGGTTCAGCCATCTCTGAGAAAATTGAGCGCGTTCAAATATCTTCGAAAAGTGCACACACATACACACACACACACATACACACACACACATACACACACACACACACACACACAGACATTTTCCGATCTCGACGAACTGAGTCGAATGGTATATAACACTATGGGTCTCCGAGGCTCCGTTCGAAAGTCGGTTTTTCCAGCAATTCTAATACCTTTCTATAGAGAAAGGCAAAAAGCCTTCTTAGTCCACTTAGTGAAATTTTCATATATCTTGAAAAATCACCATAGGGGGGAGTACATGAAATTTTCGAAATCGAAAAAAAATTTTTGATGCCAAAAGGCTTAGAATTGCATGAAACGTCGAGATTTAGTGTCATCTCGAAAAAAAATTTTTTTGAAAAAGTCGACTTTTTGGGACTTAGAAAAAATATGAAAATTTTTCTAAGTCCCAGAAAGTTGATTTTTTCAAAAAAAAATTTTTTCGGGATAACACTAAATTTCGATGTTTTATGCAGTTTTAAGAGTTTTGGCATCAAAAAAAATTTTTTATTTTGGAAATTTCATGTACTCCCCCCTATGGTGCTTTTTCAAGATCGATAATTGTCAAACCTTTACCACCGGGCAGCACCCCTTAAGCATGTCCAATTTAGGTCAAATTTTGCATGAAGGCTTTTTTCGAGGTGCTTGAACTTTTGAGCACTAGAACTTTACGAAAATAGAGTTGATCCCAAAATTTTGGCACCCTTATATATACAAGAGCGGTAAAAATCAACGTGTTTTGTCGGTTACGTCACTTATACAATCATATTTCTGGAACCAAAAGTCACAGCCATTTGATCTTCGAACTTGATCAATGGCTTGCCAGTAGCTTTCAAACGAGTCCAAGTTTGTTAAAATCGGATCAGCCATCTCTGAGAAAATTGAGCGCGTTCAAATACAACGCTTTTTGTCGGTTACGTCACTTATACAATCATATCTCCGGAACCAAAAGTCACAGCCATTTGATCTTCGAACTTGATCAATGGTCCGACAGTAGCTTTCAAACGAGCCCAAGTTTGTTAAAATCGGTTCAGCCATCTCTGAGAAAATTGAGCGCGTTCAAATAGCACGATTTTTGTCGGTTACGTCACTTATACAATCATATCTCCGGAACCAAAAGTCACAGCCATTTGATCTTCGAACTTGATCAATGGCCCGCCAGTAGCTTTCAAACGAGTCCAAGTTTGTTCAAATCGGTTCAGCCATCTCTGAGAAAATTGAGCGCGTTCAAATACAACGCTTTTTGTCGGTTACGTCACTTATAGAATCATATCTCCTGAACCAAAAATCACAGCCATTTGATCTTCGAACTTGATCAATGGCCCGACAGTAGCTTTCAAACGAGCCCAAGTTTGTTCAAATCGGTTCAGCCATCTCTGAGAAAATTGAGCGCGTTCAAATATCTTCGAAAAGTGCACACACATACACACACACACATACACACACACACACATACACACACACACACACACACACACAGACATTTTCCGATCTCGACGAACTGAGTCGAATGGTATATAACACTATGGGTCTCCGAGGCTCCGTTCGAAAGTCGGTTTTTCCAGCAATTCTAATACCTTTCTATAGAGAAAGGCAAAAAGCCTTCTTAGTCCACTTAGTGAAATTTTCATATATCTTGAAAAATCACCATAGGGGGGAGTACATGAAATTTTCGAAATCGAAAAAAAATTTTTGATGCCAAAAGGCTTAGAATTGCATGAAACGTCGAGATTTAGTGTCATCTCGAAAAAAAATTTTTTTGAAAAAGTCGACTTTTTGGGACTTAGAAAAAATATGAAAATTTTTCTAAGTCCCAGAAAGTTGATTTTTTCAAAAAAAAATTTTTTCGGGATAACACTAAATTTCGATGTTTTATGCAGTTTTAAGAGTTTTGGCATCAAAAAAAATTTTTTATTTTGGAAATTTCATGTACTCCCCCCTATGGTGCTTTTTCAAGATCGATAATTGTCAAACCTTTACCACCGGGCAGCACCCCTTAAGCATGTCCAATTTAGGTCAAATTTTGCATGAAGGCTTTTTTCGAGGTGCTTGAACTTTTGAGCACTAGAACTTTACGAAAATAGAGTTGATCCCAAAATTTTGGCACCCTTATATATACAAGAGCGGTAAAAATCAACGTGTTTTGTCGGTTACGTCACTTATACAATCATATTTCTGGAACCAAAAGTCACAGCCATTTGATCTTCGAACTTGATCAATGGCTCGCCAGTAGCTTTCAAACGAGTCCAAGTTTGTTAAAATCGGATCAGCCATCTCTGAGAAAATTGAGCGCGTTCAAATACAACGCTTTTTGTCGGTTACGTCACTTATACAATCATATCTCCGGAACCAAAAGTCACAGCCATTTGATCTTCGAACTTGATCAATGGTCCGACAGTAGCTTTCAAACGAGCCCAAGTTTGTTAAAATCGGTTCAGCCATCTCTGAGAAAATTGAGCGCGTTCAAATAGCACGATTTTTGTCGGTTACGTCACTTATACAATCATATCTCCGGAACCAAAAGTCACAGCCATTTGATCTTCGAACTTGATCAATGGCCCGCCAGTAGCTTTCAAACGAGTCCAAGTTTGTTCAAATCGGTTCAGCCATCTCTGAGAAAATTGAGCGCGTTCAAATACAACGCTTTTTGTCGGTTACGTCACTTATAGAATCATATCTCCTGAACCAAAAATCACAGCCATTTGATCTTCGAACTTGATCAATGGCCCGACAGTAGCTTTCAAACGAGCCCAAGTTTGTTCAAATCGGTTCAGCCATCTCTGAGAAAATTGAGCGCGTTCAAATATCTTCGAAAAGTGCACACACATACACACACACACACATACACACACACACACATACACACACACACACACACACACACACAGACATTTTCCGATCTCGACGAACTGAGTCGAATGGTATATAACACTATGGGTCTCCGAGGCTCCGTTCGAAAGTCGGTTTTTCCAGCAATTCTAATACCTTTCTATAGAGAAAGGCAAAAAGCCTTCTTAGTCCACTTAGTGAAATTTTCATATATCTTGAAAAATCACCATAGGGGGGAGTACATGAAATTTTCGAAATCGAAAAAAAATTTTTGATGCCAAAAGGCTTAGAATTGCATGAAACGTCGAGATTTAGTGTCATCTCGAAAAAAAATTTTTTTGAAAAAGTCGACTTTTTGGGACTTAGAAAAAATATGAAAATTTTTCTAAGTCCCAGAAAGTTGATTTTTTCAAAAAAAAATTTTTTCGGGATAACACTAAATTTCGATGTTTTATGCAGTTTTAAGAGTTTTGGCATCAAAAAAAATTTTTTATTTTGGAAATTTCATGTACTCCCCCCTATGGTGCTTTTTCAAGATCGATAATTGTCAAACCTTTACCACCGGGCAGCACCCCTTAAGCATGTCCAATTTAGGTCAAATTTTGCATGAAGGCTTTTTTCGAGGTGCTTGAACTTTTGAGCACTAGAACTTTACGAAAATAGAGTTGATCCCAAAATTTTGGCACCCTTATATATACAAGAGCGGTAAAAATCAACGTGTTTTGTCGGTTACGTCACTTATACAATCATATTTCTGGAACCAAAAGTCACAGCCATTTGATCTTCGAACTTGATCAATGGCTCGCCAGTAGCTTTCAAACGAGTCCAAGTTTGTTAAAATCGGATCAGCCATCTCTGAGAAAATTGAGCGCGTTCAAATACAACGCTTTTTGTCGGTTACGTCACTTATACAATCATATCTCCGGAACCAAAAGTCACAGCCATTTGATCTTCGAACTTGATCAATGGTCCGACAGTAGCTTTCAAACGAGCCCAAGTTTGTTAAAATCGGTTCAGCCATCTCTGAGAAAATTGAGCGCGTTCAAATAGCACGATTTTTGTCGGTTACGTCACTTATACAATCATATCTCCGGAACCAAAAGTCACAGCCATTTGATCTTCGAACTTGATCAATGGCCCGCCAGTAGCTTTCAAACGAGTCCAAGTTTGTTCAAATCGGTTCAGCCATCTCTGAGAAAATTGAGCGCGTTCAAATACAACGCTTTTTGTCGGTTACGTCACTTATAGAATCATATCTCCTGAACCAAGAATCACAGCCATTTGATCTTCGAACTTGATCAATGGCCCGACAGTAGCTTTCAAACGAGCCCAAGTTTGTTCAAATCGGTTCAGCCATCTCTGAGAAAATTGAGCGCGTTCAAATATCTTCGAAAAGTGCACACACATACACACACACACACATACACACACACACACATACACACACACACACACAGACATTTTCCGATCTCGACGAACTGAGTCGAATGGTATATAACACTATGGGTCTCCGAGGCTCCGTTCGAAAGTCGGTTTTTCCAGCAATTCTAATACCTTTCTATAGAGAAAGGCAAAAACAAGTAATATTTTAGTTGTTTTGCGATCGCTGGTTTTTCCGTGAACCTACTGGGGTAATTGATGATTTGAAGGCTTGGCTTTTATTTTGCGCAATTCGACTCAGTTAAGGCAAGTGTCCCCCGAAAACGTGTTTTTTTATTGAAAAAATTCCACTTATTGTTTCATCAATATTTGAAAAATATACTTTTTACAGAAAAAAGTACATATCTAAACTTCATGAAAAAAAATTCTCTATATTTTTTCAATATGGCGGCTCTGAAAAACAGCTGCTCAAACAGTAACGATTTTTTGCAAGCTGCTCAAACTGTAATGATTTGGGATTTTTTATTATCAATCATCGGAAGCATAAAGAAAAACAAAGTTTTTTCGATCTTTTGAAAATTGTTTGTAGGGTCCTGGCGTTAATCGAGATCGTGAAATTTATGTGTGTGTTTGTGTGCCTACGTGTAATGCAAATATGTACTCAATTTGCTCGGATATGGGTCTTAACAAAGACTAAAACACAAATCGCTGAAATGGTGTATCTTTTGTAAATCGAATTTAAATTTTACTGTCAACTTCCAATACAATTTAGCAATCCGATCGAGATCCAGAGGACTATGAAATTTTTGAATTGAATATTTGTTTGTGAAAAGACGGATTTTCACAAACAAATATTCAAATCAAAGGATATTTAAAACTAGCCTAAGACGATTCTAGTCTTTGTTAAGACGTAGAACCGTCTTAGGCTAGTCTTAAATATGATCAGTATCTAACGTAGAAAACAGGAGAAAAATGACATGTGAATGCAATTATGTAATGAAAACCGCGAAAATGTTACCGCAGAGACGGGTTTAGCACCCGTAGCTAAGTCCTAACTGGAGAAAATGTTTTACCAATTAAACTGCCCTGCATATAAAAACACATGGAGAGAAAGTCCAATTGTCTAGACGAAACTAAGCATGCTTCGCTGTACTGTCAAGCAGTTAGAGTAGGGAATAGTTCGACGACTCAAGAATGGAGATTTTAGCATTGAAGACAGGCCTCGCTTTGGACTATCAAAACAATTCGAAGACAAACAGTTGAAAGCATTATTCGATGAAGATCCGAGTCAAACGTAAGAGGAGGTTTCACAATCATTGGAAGTTACTGAACAAGCAGTTTCTGTACAATTAAAAGTTATAGAAATGATTCAAAGGCAAGGTAGTTGGGTGTTTTATGAATTGAATCCGAGAGACATTGAAAGATGATTCACTTGTGAGCAGCCTATTCAAAAGAAAGCCAAATATTTGTGGTTCGAAGGTTAAATTGTGCATCTGTTAAGATCTAAATGGTGTTGTGTACTATGAGCTGCTACAACCAGGTGATACTCTAACGGGCAATCGGTAAAGGCTGCAGTTGATGCGCTTGAGCCATACATTGCGAGAAGAACGGCCGGAATACAAGCAAACACATGATAAAGTTATTCTCCTGCATGACAACGCTCGACTCATGTCGCAAAAGTCGTGAAAAAATATTTGGAAACGCTCAAGTGGGACATTTTGTCGCACCCGCCGTTTTCTCCTGACATTGCACCTTCTGATTACTGGTTGTTCCGACGGATGCAGCACGATCTGGCAAGTCGTCGGTTTACTTCTTTCGCAGAAAACTAAAATTGGCTTCCAACTTGGATCACCTCTAAAAACGAGACATTTTTTCGAGATTGATTTCGAAATTTGCCTGAGATGTGAGAAGAAGTAATAACCAGCGATGGACGATACTTAGATTAATCTTTAAATTCTTTTGATTTTGAAATAAATGCATTTTGTCCCCAAAACACACTCAATTTAATTGTACTCCCAATTAAAAAACTGGACCAAGAAAAAGTTGTTGGGAATGTATGAAAATACACGCTGAATAAAAATTAATATTTCATCAAGGAATAGAACATAACAGATTTTAAAAAATGAATTAAAAGAAATGCACCTCACATTTATTTCAAGCCTGTTATTAAAATCCAAATTTGACGTTTATTTATTATTAAAACGGCTACAAACTCGCAATTTGTAACATAACCAAAATCGAAACAAAGTAAATCTCGATCAAACTTCAAATAACCAAGCGCTAAGAATAAAATACTGAAGAATACCAATACACCAATCAATCAAGCAGCGCGTTTTATCATCTTAGAGTATAATTAATCAAAACGACAGAATTATTCGCCCTTATTCTGAATAACGTCGTATCGATTTTACGATCGTATTTCATTAGTATTCCTAATAACGCTAGCAAAATCAAAGGTAGCTAGGATTCGATCGACTCACATTCGATCGAAAAATCAATACGTCGTTATTCAGAATAAGGGTGATTATAACAGGTTTTGTGATAAATTCATTCTAGGTCTTCAGTGAAGATACTGGGAACATAAAACCCCGGTTATTTTACAAGGAATAAAATTTTATTCGGCCAAACTTGCTCTATTATAGTTTTAAATAACTCTCCATTTATCTTGCGAATTGTGGCTCCAATCCCCGGAAATCAGGGCTGTGTAATTAGGAGATTTTTTGTTGTCGTATGATAATTGTTATATAATAGTCCTACAATTTCCGTTATATTTGTGGTATGCCTTTAAGATCGGGAAACTTAGCCACCTCCGACAGCGATTTCCAGGGTCGTTTGAGTTCTTGTGTAAATTCGAAGACATGTCAACAAAATATATTGGCGAATATGTATGCATACAGAAAGGTAAAAGGTTTTGTTTGTTTTTTAACCTTTCAAAACAGAATACAGCATGTTGAACTATTGATTGCTAGATACATAAGCTGCTGTGGAACGTCATTTATGCGCGAATAGAAAACTCAGCTACATAGGATCTAATTTCCTAGCCAGCTTCAGCAACAGAATATGTAATTTTTCTAACGTAGGCTTTTTGTTGTAAATCGTAGCCAAAGTACTACTCCCCGATGCGGAGCTTGAGCTTCTGTTTCATCAGTGTGCAAGACAATTTCATGACTATGGAACCATGAGATCATTCATTTAAATCGCTTCGCATCGCGTTCCGCGTTCACTATGACATCAACCTAACGCTCACTTTGCTTTTGTCACTCTGTTCCGACAGTAAGAATATGCAGAGGGTTGATTTGTATTCATCCATGATGACTTTTCTCATTGCATTTGTCTGTTGATTCGGGCGACTCGTGCTATCTCACCACACTCGGCTCGCCGGATAAGGTTCATAAATACTACTCTATGTGAATTAGAAGAGGTTTCGACTTGGTGGTCGTTTCATCACTGTGACACTAATGTTTATAAACTAATATGAGCAACCGTAAAATAAACTACCGGAAGAAAGCACCATGCGTTTCCTTCTAGAAAGAATTAATGGATAAGATTTTTTTATAAGCAACACATATTTCAACGCATCTAGTAGTGTATTGTACCTTTAACATATTTTTACATTGTTACTATAGAATTTTCAAAATGCTCTTCTTTGACTCTTGAATAAAAACTGGAGTTTCTTTGAGAATCAACTTGCCAAACATACACATTGAAACAGTTTCCAACCTAGTTTAGAAGAATTCTTACGCTTCTTGCTTCACTGTTCTAAATAATGTTTTGAAATTTAAAACAGTGATTGCACAGTCTTTCTCTACAAGAAATCAAATATTGTGGTTGTTATGTCTAAATGAAATATCAAACGTATGAACAAAAAAGTTTACATCATTGTGCAATGTCAGCAATGAATGAATTCTCCAAAATTTCGGTTTCGATTTTTTTCCATTTTCTCAAATGTTTCTCAAACTTTCAAACTATGTTAATCATCGATCGAGCTTCCATATGCTGCAACCTCGGCCTCCACACGATTTCTTAACACACAACAGGTCCTACCAATATAGTCTGGATAAATTTCTCTCTAGGTGCAGGTCAATTTTTTTAAGGCTTACTGTACTCGGGTGGTCTTGGCCTCCATGACGCGTCATACTAAGAAATTCAACGGATTGAGATCGCAGCCACATATCCTTCGCCCAGAACGCGGAAGTTCCTCATTTAACGTCGTCGACAGAAATCATAGCAGACCACCCGGCGAACGACCGCAACTTGGTTAAAGCCGGGTATAAATAAACGACATAAAAAAAATCGTAGCATATTGTCATAATTTTAACCCTATAAAGAGCGCACTTGAGTTTATTGAAATCCATCAAAATGTTTAAGGGTGTTCGTTTGGAATTATTCTAGCAATTGGAAATAGTTGGGATGAAATAGCACGGAAGTCTTCGGAAACATTTACAACGTTTTTAGAAACGATCATGAATTCCATACATCTGATGTGTAACAGAAGTCTTCTTCAACTAAATGTGAAGAAATGTAATAGAATAAAAATCAGTAAAAAAACGAAGTATACCTTACCTAACAGCTATAGTCATGGGATGTCCTTTGCTGTATCAAGCATACGTCTCGACATTACTGGTCGTCGCTCGTCGCCAGCCACACAAGGCACGAATGCTTCTAATATCACCTTCCACTTGATCGATCCACCTTGCTCGCTGCGCTCCTTTTCTTCTTGTACCAGTCGGATTAGATTCAAGAAACATTTTCACTGGGCTGTCATCCGACATTCTTATGACATGCCCAGCCCATCGTAGACGTCCGATTTTAGCTGTCCGTACGATGGGTGGTTCTCCTAGCAGCTGTTTCAACTCGTGATTCATACGCCGTCTCCACGTCCCGTCTTCCATCTGCACTCTGCCATAAATGGTCAGTACCTTTCTTTCGAAAACACTAAGGGCGCGTTGGTCCTCTGCCAACATAGTCCAGGTCTCGTGGCGATAGAGAACAACCGGTCTATTGAGCGTTTTGTAGATGATCAATTTCGTGCGGTGGCGTACTTTTCTCGATCGAAGGGTTTTTCTGATTCCTGATTGATTCCTGTACCGTTCTCTGTATCTTGTACTTCGCCATTCTGATGCTCGTCATAGTACTGCTTCCACCTGTCGTTCACCTCACGTTCGTTCATGAGAAGGTTACCACTGGTATCTCTGCACATTTCGGCCTGTGGCGTGAAGCCTCTACGTGAGCGGTTCAACTTCTCATAGAATTTCTGTGTGTCATTTGCGCGGTACAGCTGTTCCATCGCTTCACGATCTTGGTCTTCCTGCTGACATTCGCCGTCAAACCAGTTATTTCCTCGATTCGATAACCTCGTACTTAGTACGGTTGAAGCAGTGCTGCTCACGGCGGACCCCTTGTTCCTCCAGCCGTCTTCAAGAGTCGCCGCGCCAAGCTGCTCTTCCGTTGGTAGTACTAGCTCCAGTTGTTGCGCGTATTCCTCTGCAGTACGAACACTACGTAGCTGCTCAAGATTGAATCCCGGCGATTCTGTGCGACGAGTGTTGTGCACCGATAGTTTTGAGCGCATACAAACCGCGACAAGGTAGTCGTCAAAATCAATGTTGGCACTGCGGTAAGTGCGGACATTGATGACGTCGACCGTCGATGAGAACGTGGTCGATAGATTTTCCGTGTGTTGATCAGGTGATCTCCAAGTGGCTTTGTGGATATCTTTGCGGGGGAAGAAGGTGCATCGCCGGCGAACGACCGCAACTTGGTTAAAGCCGGGTATAAATAAACGATATAAAAAAAAAGGTGCATCGAACTACCATTCCTCGGGAGGCTGCAAAGTTTACGCATCGTTGACCGTTGTCGTTTGTTACCGCGTGCAGGCTCTCCAGCCCGATCATGGGCCTGTACATTGCGTCCCGGCCTACCTGAGCATTCATGTCGCCGATGACGAGTTTTACATCCCCCTGTGGACAGCTGTCGTAGGTTCGTTAAAGCAGAGCGAAGAATGTTTCCTTCTCGTCATCGGTTCTCGTCTAATGGGGGCAGTGCACGTTAATTATGCTGTAATTGAAGAAACGGCCATTGATTTTCAATACGCACATCCTATCACTGATTTACTGCCATCCAATCACGCGCTGGCGCATCTTGCATAAAACTACAAATCCCGTTCCTAGAACGCTATTTGTGCCACAGCTCTGGTAGAATGTAGACGTTAGATGTCCACTTTTCCACACCTTCTGTCCCGTCCAACAAAGTTCCTGTAGTGCTACGACATCGAAGCCGCGGATTTAAAACTCATCATGCAGCATTCGGTCGTATCTTGGAGGGCCAAGCGATTTGCAGTTCCATGTGCCAAGCTTCCAATCGTAGTCCTTATTTCGTCGCGTAGGTCTTTGCCGATTATTCCGAGTCGTATTTCTTTCTTGATTGTTCGTAACTTCCTTTTTCCGGGCGGCTTGTTAGGCCTGCACCAACCTCCTGTCTTGCCGGAGGGCCATTGTGTCAGCACTGTTTAGAGTCCCACACTGACACAAGGACGGTAATCAGCCGCTCCTAACATGGAGAACAGACACTGTTTCGAGCCGCCCCAACATGGGGAACAGACGCTCGGGTAGGCTCGCTCGCTGTAAAGAGAAGGCAAGCCCCCCCTTCCCTATCAGCATACGAGCAGTGGTTGGTTACCCGATCTTTCCTATGGTTACTCGTACCCCATCCGGCACCGCGGGGAGGTAGGGATAGAAGTTACTGGACAAGAGGCTGAGAACCACATTGGGGCCTGTATTGCGCATTGTCCAGTCGTTTACCAAACGTTTCCTTCTATACATGGTGTAACAAAAGCCTTCTTCAACTAAATGTAAAAAAATGTTGTAAAATAACATACAGTAAAAAAACGAAGTACACCAGACTTGATTCTAATTCTAGGCAGTCAATCAGTTAAAAAATGCGAAAGAATGAGGGGCTTAGGAATGATACTATATTTTAAAATGACTTTTGTTGAGCATTATAATACAATCATAAACAGAGCCAATAAACTGCTTGGATTCATAAAACGATTTTGTGACTGTTTTCACGATCCATATACAATTAAAACTTTATACATTGCCTATGTTCGATCAGTACTAGAATACTGTAGCTTAGTTTGGTAACCTTACTTAATCACTTGGGAAGATCGAATAGAATCAGTTCAAAAACTATTTTTATTGTTTGCACTTCGTAAATTAGGTTGGACAAGACTTCCTCTTCCGTTCTATAAAGCTCGCTGTATGCTGATCAGTATTCAAACATAAAAGATACGCAGATAATTGTCAATGGTCTCATTTGTAAATAACATTGTCTCTAATCGCATAGAATCCAGTGAACTCCTGTCCAAACTAAATTTTTACATACCATCTCGGCCTTCATGAAATCGAAACCAGCGAACAAACTATGCAAAAAATGAGCCAAGTGATCTATTTAGAATAGTTTACTAATTTAAGACGATTTATGTAATTAATCCTATGGTCTACTCTTGATTGACGACAAATAAATAAATTTACCTTGTCGCCTACTGGAATTAACTCCGGGCTCATTTTTTGCAAATTGGAAGCCACCAATCCATACACCAAACGCTAGAGGGATGCTTGGCAAGATACTCGTTTTTATGCCCGTCGGTTACGTTTTTTATTGGGAGAGAACGAATGTAGCGGTCAGCTCGGCAGTTTGAAACGGGATCGACTGTAAACATGCTCTCATCGGTTAACAGGTTTACTGACTTTTTTGTTTATGAAGTTTCAGATTTCAAGCTCACTCGACTCGTAGTTCCCGGATGCGGTTGATAATCATGTGAGTTTTTTTTCGGTGCCCTCGACTTCGCCTCGCAATCTTCCTTTACGGTCTTTCGTGCCTTAAAGTCGCTGACCCCGCATTCCGTTGCCATTTTCCGTATTGTACGAACTGAAACCGCCTGAATCTTCCTTTCGATGACAACGGTAACCCTCGAAATCCGAGCTGACCTTGGACTACCAGTGGCCACCTTTGGGAATAGTTGTCTATTCTTTTCTCAGATAATTATCTATTCTTTTTCTTCACTTCCTGGTTCATGCGTTTTTTATTGTCCTGAATAAGCTGGGGTGGCCACCACAAAACTCTCGAAAACACGGATAAAAATCTTTTGCCGGAACCATGATTAAAAATCATAAAATCATGAATCATGTCTATCATGGAAAATAAGTCATGATTTCATGATCAAAACGATTGATATCATGAACATTCATGAAAATTTTCATGGGGTACCTCCTCTCGGTTTTTAGGGGCCCTCCAAGTAATAAAAAAGGTCATTCAGATAGATAGGGGCACAAATCTCCAAATTGAAGCCTTAAGGCACAAATCTCCAAATAACTAGAGGAATTTGCCATTTGGGCCAATTATTTCTGATTCCTGATAGTTAGCGGCACACAAATAAATCTTGTCCCGAGCCCATTAATACGTAAAAGTGGTACTGCCCACCTAATAAATTTCAATGCAAAGGTTGCCAAATGTTTGTTATGCAGACTTCAGCATCAGCATGGTTCCGCTCATCATAAAATTTTTCTAACAGATTTATGATGATCTAAGTTTTAGGCATTTTTCTTTTTTGCATAAATATCTGTTTATTAATCTTATTTTTGTGTATTACATCAACATTTTACAGTACAAGTGTTTTGACCCTTTGGCCTTTCATCTTTGTTGTTCATACGATTCGTTATTAATATTAGGTGTTTTAGTTACTCTTGTTTTACATACTAATGTTTAATCATAATATTTATTTTAATTATTTATAAAATGTCTACCTACTTATAACTATCCCTAACCTAATACGTACAAATTTTGAATTATTTGTATTTCAGAGATTGAGCACCTCTCTTCAAATTTCGTGCAGTATTGTTCGAATTTTTGTTCTAGTATATCCAGTGAGGCAATCTCATGTACTTCACTAGTCCTTGTCCAAGGGGGTAGATTTAGAATCATCTTTAAGATCTTACTTTGAATGCGTTGAAGCCTAAGTTTGTGTGTTCGTGCACAGCCCCGCCAAACAGGGACTGCGTATTCAATTGCGGGGTAGATGATTTGTTTATAGACAGCCATCTGATTCTTCAGGCATAGTTTAGATGTTCTACAAATCAGCGGATACAGAGACCTAATGAGTATGCTGCATTTTTGAACGATTTTGTCAACCTGTGACCTGAATATCAGATGTCTGTCAAAGGTGAGTCCTAGATAGATAACTTCATCGGACCATTGAATGACCTCATCACCGAATCGTATTCTGCATTCGTCTGATGGAACAAGTTTTGGAGATCTTGAATGTGGAAACAAGATGACCTGAGTTTTTGCTGCATTGATCACAATTTTCCAGCTTGTAAAATATTCCGTTAAAGCGTCCAGACCTGTCTGTAGTTTATTCTTCAGAGCATTAATGACACGACCTTTGTAAAGAATGGCAGTATCATCAGCAAATTGTGACAGAACACCACCACCTGGAAGAGGTGGGATGTCTGATGTGAAAATGTTGTATAGAATGGGACCTAGGATACTTCCCTGGGGTACACCAGCAGGAATAGTAAATCTTTCTGAAAGTGCATTATTCAGAGAAACCTGGAATGCTCTATCTGCAAGATAATTTTTGATAATTTTAATAAGATACATGGGAAAATTATACCGATGCAGTTTGAACACCAGTCCATCGTGCCACACATTATCGAATGCCTTTTCAATATCCAATATTGCCATGGCAGTCGTTTTGGACACTAGTCCATCGTGCCACACATTATCGAATGCCTTTTCAATATCCAATATTGCCATGGCAGTCGTTTTGGACACTGATTTGTTTTGCTGGATGACGTTGTTAACCCTTGTGAGCTGGTGGATGGTGGATCTTTCTTTCCGGAACCCAAACTGTTCTTCCAGAAATATATCCTGTTCATCAGCAAAAGCAAGAATTCGCCTTTGTATTGACTTTTCAAACAGCTTGGATAGGGCAGAGAGTAAGCTGATGGGCCGATAGCTCTTGGAAAAGGAAGGATCTTTCCCCGGTTTCAAAACTGGGATAACTTTAGCTAACTTCCACATTGAAGGGAAGTAACCAAGCTCCCAGCACCTGTTAAAAAGTTTAGCTAAGAAGACAAATGAGCGAATACTCAAATGTTTCAGCTCAATGTTGAATGTGTTGTCGAAACCGGGGGCCTTCATATTTTTGGATTTTTTCACAAAAGCCATCAGCTCATTCGCAGTGACTCTACTTTCCTCAGGAACCAAGCTGTTTGATTGGTCAACCTCAGCTACGCTATCAGCAACGGCTCTTTCATATGGACTAACAATGTTGAGTCCTAAATTGTGAGAACACACAAACTGCTGGCCTAGCGCATTTGCCTTCTCTACTGGTGTGATTAAAGGTATTCCTTCAGCTGCGTCCTGGGGTGACATCAGAGGAGGAATAGGCTTCGGTTTTTTCTTAAGCACCTTCGTTAAGGACCAGAAGGGCTTTGAATGTGGGAGAATTTCTCGAAGCTTTTGCTGGAAGTTCCTGTTGCGAAGCTCAGATATCCTTTCCTGGATTATCCTAGTTAAGTTGTTATAAGTAGTCTTCCTATCTAGGATGCCAGTTCGTTGATACTGCCTCCGGTAGATATTCCGAAGTCGGATGAGTTTCTTGGTGACACTGTCGATTTGAAGAGAGGAACTCGGCATATGTTGTACTGGAACCGTCCTATCACGAGCGACTGTGATTGAATGCTGGAAGGAAGATAGGGCCGCATCGATTTCCATCGGGGATTCTAGTGGGACATTGATATTAATAAGTTGGTCGGCGATTTGTTGAAATTGGACCCAATCGGTGCGATAATAGTTCCTCCGTGGTTGAATAGGCACTGTTTCTGGTGAAGATCCCAACGTCAATATTACTGGAAAGTGGTCAGAAGAGAGCTCGTAGAAGACAACCGGAGAGCTGTCTATGGCGATGTTGCTGATGAATATATCCAAAATGGAATGAACTCCCGATCTGGAAAGTCGCGTTGGTTGATCCGGAGCGAAGATGTTGTATTGTCCAGCTTCGTAATCTTCGGCAAGTACGAATCCGTTTTGATTCTGTCTTCTGTTTCTCCACAGCTCATGCCGTGCGTTCAGGTTCCCAGCAATGATGAATTTGTTCTATCGTCGAGTGAGCATAGCCAGATCTTGCTTCAATGATGCACACGTACCATCTCGAAGATTGGTTTGTTTGGGGCAGTACGCTGCAATGATGATGATGGGTCCCATCGTCGTTGTAATCTCAATTCCGATGGCTTCTATGAGTTGCAATTTAAAGGCTGACAGAAGCCTGTGCTGAATGGATCGTTTAATGGCAATGGCAACTCCCCCTCCTCTGGTAGTTGCCCTGTCGAACCTGTGAATCCTGTAATTGGAAATAAAAATATAAATTTCAGGTTTAAGATGAGTTTCAGTTAAAATAGCAATATCGGCATTCTTCTCTTGAAGAAAGTCGGACAATTCAGCAGTTTTGCTCCTGAGTGAGCAAGCATTCCAATTTACTATAACCAACTCATTATATTGCATATTCGATGATGAATTTGCCTAAGGCGTTGATTTGATCTAACCGCGTTCTGCAGTTTCGTAGTTTTGTTGTCATTGTTTCAAAAATGACGATCAGTTGTTCAGCAGAAAATAAATCAACAGAGTCATCCTTTGCTTGTGGTTGATTATTGCCCCATCCAGGAGGAATTTTTGAGGAAGATTCTTTTTGTGATCCAGCGGCTGAATCTTTTGGATTGCTGCGAGGAAGTGGCGGCAAATTCGGAATATCCCTCTTCGGTGGGAGCCGTGGGAAATTAACTTCATCCTTCTGTGGAACATTCTTGCGCGTTGATTGTTTGCGGGACGCCTGTTGTCGAATTTTTGTGAACTCAGCACGTTTGGGACACTATTTGCTAGTAGATGGATGGTCGCCATCACAGTTCACACATTTTACAGCGATGCCATCTAGTAGGCAATCGTTGGTATTGTGTGGTTCGGCACATTTCCCGCACCGACTTTTCATGTGGCAATTCCTCGCTCCATGGCCGTAGTTCAAACAGTTCGTGCACTGTGTGACATCCCTATGTACCGGTTTATACTTTTGCCATTCGATGATTATGTGAAATAACGATTTAATCGTTTTCAGTTGACTCATGGTGATGGAGCCCTTCTCCAGATGAATCAGGTACAGTTGATCTCTAAACTTTTTGTCCGTATTATGGCGCTTCATTTTAAATACCATCAAAGGCTTTAGTCCAGCCTCCGACAGTGCCTGCTTTAGTTCGGCTTCCATCATGTCGGGTAGTCCTCGAAGTACAACCTTCATAGGTTTGTTGGCGGCAATATCGTGTGTGAAGTATTCCGCTTTTGTCTGCTTCAGATAGCATTCCACTCCTTTGTAGTGGTTCAAAGCCGGAACAGTTATTTTGTAGCCTTCAGTACATAAACGGATTGTTGCCTGTAGTCCTTTGCTGATCAGTGTGTTGAAATCCGAGCGTAGAGTTGGTGGGAAGCCCTTCAGGTAGAAAGGCGGCATTTTTTCCTTCTTCTGCAGTTCCTCTTCGACATTAACTGGCAGATCAGCATATTGGTTTTTACTCAGCAAACGGTCGTTTACCTGTACATCACTTGGCTTCAGACGCTTAGCATCCTTTGGATCCTTCTCGGATCTATGGCGGTTTTTACCCATAGCTTGGGTAGGTAGACAACTGCGAATAAAAAATAAAACAAAATCGAAATTAGTCGTAGTAGGTTATTCGTCTATCCACATCGAGTGTTAGATGACGAATCTAAGTTTTAGGTGTACTCTTTTGCTATTTAAACAGGTTTTTTTTATCATCATTAAAATTGTATTCACATTTTTATAAAGGGTTTTGCAAAAAAAATCCGTTCAACCACGCATAACCCGTCTCCGGATGGTTCCGATGAAGCAAATCTGTTTGCTCTATTCCACTAAACAATCTCTTTGTTCTACACCCAGTATATTTTCGAGGGAATTCATTTTTGTTTATTTCATCGAGCTTCCGCGAAAGGATTCATCTGACAAATTAAGAGTTCTTTTGCCATGTTATTTCTCATATTTCAAGACTTTAATTTTAATATCAAATATCGTCTCTCTCGAAAACCCGTTAATGTTATAATGCTAATAATATTGAATAAATAACCGAACAGTCTTTTATATGTTTGATCATTTCACTACTGATAATCGATACCAGGTTTTTATCGTGCCTCACTTCAAATAATGGAGTACACTGTATTAAACACCGGGAAAAAATTTGTCATGGAGTGCCTCCTTTATACTAAACGAACTAGTCTTATTTTCTTGGTAGCCTGATGTCTGAAATTAAACCAAGAACCCAACCAGATTTTGTTCAACCATTTTTCATTCGTGGCGTACACCATAATCATTTAGATACCATCAAACTTTAATTGCCACAAGCACCCAGTTTAAAGAGAACTAGGTCTCTGTTTGTTGGAAAAGTTTTAAATTCAGACAAAGGTAGGACTATGCAAAAGTAAAATGACAGCTTTGGAGCACAGCCAATGGCTCACCAACCAAAATCGGGACCGGATAGAAGTACTGCTCTAAAAAAGAATTAAATTAAATTTAGCGTTTCCTAATGAAGCATCATTCCAATCCCTTTAAACTATAGTATGAAGCCGAAAATGATATCACTCGCGAAAATAGTCAGATGACCGCATTCTTGGCTCAGTAGTGCAACTTTCTTTGGTGCTCTGAGCTTAACACCTTCACATTATGCAGATTCTTTTACTTTTACACTTGGTCGTTCGATACCGACATCTTGTAAGAAACCACCACGCAGAGAAAATATAATCCTTTTTCATGATACTGCAGAGTAGGGGAAAGCACGATGATCAGACTTAAGTTGTTTAGTTGTACAATCTTCTTCACTTTAGCCATCTAAAACTTTACCTATTCTCGGCCTATTTCAAATGGTAAATAAAAGCGGTAACTGAGAAACTTCGTATCTTCTATCATTTTCATAAAAATGTGTTTAGATAAGAATAATGGTAGTGAACAACTTGAGCAGAAATAACTATAACAAAGGACTTTCCTAACAACACGAATAAGTATACTTCCATTAAAATAACTTGAGACATCATTATGACCAAATATTTTCAGATCGTACTCTCCCCTACGGTGAACCAGCTGGATAATATCAGCAAAAATAGTACAGCAATAGTTAAGAAACTTCCTGCACTGGTAGCGTCCGGTGAATAGTAGCTTAAACCATTTTTTCGAGGCTACATCCTACTGTAGCCGTCGGCAGTGAAAAATGTTGAAAATTAAATACGAAAAATACTCTCAACGGCAGCGACAACGAAAATAAAATAAAAAAGTTACCCATCTTGTGCTGTATGAAAAGTTTTATTTTCCTTACTTGATGTGTACCTCTGTGAGCACAGGTATTTTATTTCCGGGAGTCGCAGCTGTTGATCCACAAAATACGAGAATATTTCTGGGATATAAAACTTAACATCGTCGGTCAGGTTTTTGTGGCTGGTTGGCTTGAACTATCGCACCTTTTCTATGCCCACTCAAATTCGTTGCCTTTTCTGCAACAAGCAGCGATTTCCGTTGAAATAATGGAAGGACAAAAAATGAATTCCTTGGTGTTTTCTTTTGGTTTTTTATGCCATCAGAATAAAAAAATACTATCTCAATACTCTCTTTTGTATGTACGTATGGCTCTTTTAATTTTGTTCTCATGCTACAACGAATATAATCAACATTTATTGAACAGGATTAACTTCTCAAGCTCGAATTTTTGTACTATTCTCAATCAATGTGACAGAAAACTGCGAGAAGTTTTTGATATGGAATTTTATTCTGGATAGGATATTATTCTGACATTAAGTATCGAATTTATGGCATCCAGCAAGGGAGATAAGAGCTGAAACCTTTCACAACGACATTAGTGGCTGCAGTGGGCTTTCAGCATGATAAGTATCAGATTTATTATCATTATTTCTCGAAAAGTTTTCATTCGATTTCACTCCCTTGTGTACAAAGCCAATTTCATCCTCTCTGAAGTCCTGCTAAGCCACGAACACCATCGCCGTAGTAGTGTTTCCGTTATGCCTCTAATGTGAACCGAACTGGAAGTGGGCCGATTGGCACATAGCAATCACAAACACCCGGAATTTATTATTGATAATTCAATAAAAGTTGTTGATGTTGTTGTTGTTGCTGTTTAATCGTTTCAGTAACATTATTGGTCGTGATTGAAACGAGCAGCGATTGGTTCGTTTTGCTTCTCTGGTATGAAGTTGCGATGAATACATCCCTAAACACCATGGAAGCACTGAGTTACGGTTTTGTTTGATGTTCAGGCTCCGTTGAGCAGAGGCTTCGTCAATGGACGGACTAAATATAGTGAGTAAGGATACGAACCATGACGTGACCGAAAATGAGTGCATGGAACGTGAGCTGAATGCGAATAAAAAAAACAGGATGTCAGAATATTTTGAACGTTCCGGTTGTGAAAATAACGATCTTGTCATTTAAATAAACGTTTTCTTTTGGGAATATGTAATAATGTGCATTTTATGCGTAATGTGAAGTCAAATTAAATGCTTCTTTTGCGATTTTCATTAGGGAAATTCCAGCTGTCGTGCTAATTAACGCTGAATTGATTTGGTACCAAGATCATTATGCGTGTTTGTCAACTATTAGTTGTCGATGATCGAATTAATGTCTAATCAGAGTCGATGACACAAGTTTAACAAAAAGGAGACGAGTTCTGGGGGCTGCCTGCTAGTTTTAAAACTGGATGAAGAAAATTCATATGATGTCGAATATGGCAACGGAATAAATATATGAAAATGCTTCGCTGTTGTTCGATTCTGGAGCGTCTCTTAACAAACGTAACACGTAACCGGCTTTTAATACATACACGTATGCTGTTGCGTGTTACACACATAATGTCATAAATCTTCTGTCGTGCAATCGAACAACAGCGTCGACGTCATGACCATGCCAGTAGCTCCGTTGATATTATCAAAAAGGAAGTAATAAAATATTATAGCGGAAATCACTACAGCAGATATTTTTTTTTGAGAAAGCTTATCCTTAGTAGTAGTTTATTGATATTGGTTCTAGGCCGATGATTTATAGTAGAATGCTCTTGTTTCTACAAACCAGTTGTCATATATTCGAGCTCCGACAAAAACGTGTGCTGAAAAAGAGGGTTCAAGTTCCACAACCGAAAGTAGTGCAAGATTTATCATGTTGATATGGCTTACTATGGACAAAAATCAGGATTACCGTGTCTGTCAATTTTATGGATAAATTATGTGTTGAAATTAAGCATTATTTTATTCTGAATAACGTTGAAACGTTCTAAAAAAATTGCACCAATCTTCACTCAATGAAATATGTAAATACATGGTGGCCCCACCTGAAATCAGAAACAGATACGATAAACAAGTTTGAGAAATATTATTAGGCTGTTGATCCTGAAGATTACACCGTGAGGTAGAGGTTTTGAGAGTTACGCGTTGGTCAAAACTCCACTGCCGATAATGCACGCCGCGGCAGGCCCTATGAAGCAGAATAGAGTCAAAGCCACATACAGTTGAGGATGAAACCGGGGTAAAATAGATGTCAATAATAATAATACATAAAATACATAAAACAGTAGTTAGGTTTTTGAAGTTTTTTAGGCCTGCTTGAGTCAACACCTGAGTAAAGGTACTATAATTTTTTTTTGTTCCGATTCCGATAGGTTTTAAACTTAAGGGTCATTATCCGCTTCGGACTAGAAGAAGTTTCTGATTCTATGTGCGGGGTTGGGAATCGAACCCAGACTGGTTGCGTGAAAGTTTCACTCGATATTATCGTGAGATGGGAAGCGTTAGTTTAAGTTGACGAAGCTATAAAGCGTTGCATAGGATGATTTTCTTACATTGAGGGTTATAAATCATATGAGTTATTTTGTGGAAATTGTGAAAGTTTATAAACCGTTATAATGGTTAAATTCTTGCGGTAAACGTGTTACGATGCGTTACTTTTATGGAAGTTATAGGTAGCTGCTTTGTAAGTTATAGGTATTAGTAAGCGTTACATGCGTTACTATTTTGTATGTTATAGGCGTTACGAAGCGTTACATGCGTTACTTTTTTGTAATTTCTAAACGTTTCGAAGCGTTACATGCATTACTATTTTGTATGTTATAGGCGTAACGAAGTGTTACATGCGTTACTTTTTTGTAATTATAAACGTTATGAAACGTTATATACGTTTATTTTTCGTTATAGTTATAGGCTTTACTAAGCGTTACATGCGTTACTTTTCCCAAGTTACAGGCGTTACGAAGCGTTACATGTGTTAGTTTTTTGTAAGGCATAGGCGTTACGAAGCGTTACACGCGTTACTTTTTTGTAAGTTATAGTGAATTCTAGGCGTTACAAAGAGTTACATACGTTAATTTTATGAGTTATAGACGTTACGGAGCGTTACAAGCATAACGATGCGTTACAAACGTTACTTTTTGTAAGTCCCATGCGTTACAAAACGTGACATGTGTTACTCCGCATAAATTTTTGGCGTTACGAAGCGTTACATGTGCTATTTTTGTGAATTAGAGGTGTCACGTTACTTTTTACCTTTATATATATATATATATATATATATATATATATATATATATATATATATATATATATATATATATATATATATATATATATATATATATATATATATATATATATATATATATATATATATATATATATATATATAATATAGGTATAGAATTCGCTCAAACTTTAGAAAAATTTTCCGAGTCCAGGAGGGCCGAGTGTCATATACCAATCGATTCAGCTCGATGAACTGACTAAATGTCCGTGTGTGTATGTGTGTGTGTCTGTATGTGTGTTGTCAACTAAAAGGACGAGATCTCAGAGATGGCTGGACCGATTTTGATCAAACTAGTCGCAATTGAAAGGTCTCCCCGTCACCCTGAACGCAATTGAACGGTTTTGAGATCGAATGTTTACTTTTCGAGTTATACGAAAATGTATGTCAAAATTTTTTGACAGTGTCTGCCACACTTGACCTTCAAACCGGATTTGTTTCCAGACTTAGATTCCGCACGGTAATAGCTATCCAACAAGCCATAGATTGTTAAAATACGTTCATTTTCAACGGAGATATCGACATTTTTGTGTAAGCGACTTTTCCCCCTATTCCAGCAGTAAGAGTTTTGAGCGCTGTTTGACAAAGAAATGCTTGGGAGCAATGTGAAACACAATTTTTTTTAATACATTTACATACAATTTACCTCGGACCGATTTTAGCTCGGTTCGTTTTTGGCAACATAATCGTTCGAATATGCCATATTTAAACCAGATGATGGCAGAATTTTCGAGTTGAAAGCCATTCCATAATTATATTGATTTAAACTACTTACAGCAATAAATGCTAGAAGAACATAACAGCCATATGCCATTCGAATTAGTTCGTCGAGATCAGCAAATGCGGGTGTGACAAATAATTTCACTCAATTTTTTTCGGAGCTGACTTAACCGTTTTCTACAAACTCAGATTCATATGAAAAGTCGTATGCTCCTAAACAAGGTCCCTGAATTATGTTTGGATCCGATTTCTGGTTCCGGAACTACATGATGATATGTGAAACGAAATGAAAATTGTGTAGCTCATTTTTCTCGTAGATGGCTGAACCGATCTAAGATTCAAATGAAAAGTTTTAAGGTTCTGTAAAACATTTTGCTTTTCAGTCAGATATAACTTCCGGTTTTGGGGATACAGGGTGATTAGTATAAAAATGTCTATTTGACATAAATTAATCAGGTTTATCGGGTTAGCAGATTTGGATTGTCGATAACCAAATAAACTTGTTTCAGATTTAGTGATATTCAGTTTTCGATTCGGAAGGTACTCAAAAATTTAATTTGCACTACGATTTCTCAAAGATGTCTACACTGATTTTCAAACATTTTGAAACAAATGTAAACTATACAGCTACTCAAGTGAATTCATCTGACTTCGGCTACACCGATTTTCGAATTCCGGTTCCAGTATCTAATCGTTTCTCATAACTCAATCGTTTTCTGAAAAAAAGCCAAATCGAATTTAAGAAACAAAAATTCAAATTAAAATAAACTTATAGTCCCACAAAAAAATTAATTAAATTGATCCAATTCTGACTTCCGATTCTGGAATTACAGGAAGATGATTTTTTTAAATTGAAACCGATATAGAAGATGACAATCCCTAAAAGCATTGAAGTTGGACTCAAAACTATTGCAATTTATTCGGCAAGTAAATTCATGGCTTACGAATCGGTTTGGGCTATGCTGGTTACTGAATACCGGATCTGGAAGTATCGTAAATAACCGTAAACTATAAAGTGGAACTTGTTTCGACATCTCATGGAATATTCAATCGATTGTCACATTTTTAGATTCAAAGTCGATCCGATTTGCAGTTTCGACATTACAGAGTAATGAGTGATTAAAATCTCAAATTGCCGCTTAAAACAACGCTCATTAAAATAATATCACGAGAACCAAAACACACCGAAGAATATTCATGCAAAAAACACATGCGATTTGATAAAAAAAAGGTATCATCTCACTGCTAGGCGGATTAAGCACGTTTTTGAGTGGTAGAGGCGTTGCGAAGTAATACATTTGTTACTTTAAAAAAGTTTCAGACGCTACGAAGCATTACATGCGTTACACTTTTGTAAGTTATATGAGTCTCAAATCATTACATGCCTAATTTTTTTTGGTAAATTTGATGTGTTACGAAATGTTAAATTTTTAAAAGGTACAAGCGTTACGAAGCGTTACATCCCTTACTCTTTTGTAAATTGTGTGTGTTACGAAGCGTTATATTTGTTACATTTGGTAAGTTATAGGTGTTGAAAAGCGTTACAAGAGGTTTGGCATCCAAATTTTAACATATTGAAGAGTCACTTTCCTGCAAAAAATCAACTGGAAATGTAAAAATTATGAAATGATTAGTAATGATCGTACAACGCCATGAATACACTGATCAAAGTTAGCACGATGCCATATATTGTCGAAACGAAAAATTGTATCCAATTTTGAAGGAAAATCAGAATAAACATTATTCAAGTGAATTAAATGTTCTATTCTACGATTTGTTTTAGTCTTTGTTAAGACGTAGAGCCGTCTTGAGCTAATTTGAATATGATCAATATCTAACGGGGAAACAAATTGGAAAACTGACATATGAACACAATGATGTAATGAAAACCGCGAAAATGATACCGCAGAGACGGGGGACTCGAACCCGTAGCTAACTCCTAACCGGGGAAATTGTTTTACCAATTAAACTACCCTGCATATGAAAACACATGAAGAGAAAGTCCAATTGATTGGACGAAACTAAGCATGCTTCGCTGTACTTAGCCACCACGGTATTCACTTACAGTCCCGTATCGACGGAAACAAATTCAACGGAAACACCTACAATGATCATGAGTCTATTTCTACCCACCTATTTTTGCGCACGATACTGATTCGAGACTTTTGTTTTTATCTATTTCGCTATCTACGAGGTAACACACTATTCTAACTATGAAGGAATTATTAGTTCTTTTCTTGATATGAGAGTATTCAGTAAATTGAAATGTTGTCACATGATTTAACGGCTTTAATATTTTAAATGTTATCGAAAACTGCATAGCACGCAGTGGTAGGTTCTACGAAGCAGAACAGAGTCAAAACCACGTAAAATGGAGGATGAAACTGGGGTAAAATAAATGACAATAATGATAATACATAAAATTTTACTGGAGGACCGGAAAGAGCAAGTGCGCGAGCATGCCTTAGTTAAGCATAATTCTGCAGATGAGGAAGATATCCTACCACTGGATCCCGGACACACTTATTTAGGGCTAGAAACGCAAGCGCACTTCGATTACATGTTTGGGTGAATCCATTACTATACGCCAGAGAACAGAATGATTACTCGACAATAGGCTGAAGTCAGCACGAATGTTTCGAAGCGGCACGAGCACCTCAAAGGTCATCGGCATAGTATACTTTTGGAGCACTACCTCAAATCAGAAAAGCCAGTATTAGCGTGCATTAATACAGCGATTGAAGACCTAAATCGCTGTGAAATCGCCTAACATGAAAACCCATAACTACCACTAGCATGTTACAAAACAACGGTTCAGGTTTCAATTACTTAGGCAATCGTTCACCTGATTTGGCTTTCTCGTTTGAGATACTAATATGACCTAAAATCCATAAATCGGCTGCGCTGCTCTATGCAGTGAATTGTCGTCATTCAAAATAGGAATGTTAATGATCTCAGAATATATGGCATCGTAACAAGTCTTGCGGATTGCTGTGCTACATAAATATTTAGAAGGTCTTAGAAATGTGTTACAGAAATAGCATGACAGTAAACGTAAAGAAATGTACAATAACCTTCTTTCGAGCACAGTAACAAATTTTATTTGAATACTCCACAATGACAGTTCCAGTGGAAAAGTTTAAAGTGTCTGTTAAAAACATCGGTAAAAGGCACACCGAGAATTGGATACATATGTAATCGGTGCATGACTGCACGTCGTAAGCCACTCAAGACACGGATGCTTCGTAGATCGCCCTCCACTTGAGCGATCCACCTTGTTTGCTGGGTGCCTCTTTTTCTAGTCTCAGCAGAATTAGATTCCGAGTCCTACTTAGACTATATAAGTCGAATTTCTCCCGGACACATGCATAGTTTGCCTGACACTAAACAAAACATTAAAACAGGTTATTTAGTAAGAAGATATGTGCGGTAGATCCATAACAATACGTACTTTATTTTAGTCGAACATTTGTTTTGCTGGGAAATCGTAATATTCGAAATAGAGACGCGGACAAATCGAGCTCACCACCATCCAGACGGCATAAAATATACATCTATATATATATATATATATATATATATATATATATATATATATATATATATATATATATATATATATATATATATATATATATATATATATATATATATATATATATATATATATATATATATATATATATATATATAACGTAGGAAAAAAGTCTAGTCACGTTACCGTGTCGCAAATCACTCCATGAGTACTTCATCACGACACGACATATTGATCACGCAAGGCGAACGTTTGCTGCAAGATTTATAATCCTCATCACAGCCATCAAGCGAGTAAACGGGCATTGCGTAGGTGTTGTTTGCCCTAGCATCGTACTCGGAAGCATTTTATCACACACAGCATCGTGTCCTGTCGGGTCTGACCTTCGACATTCTTGTCAGATTGGCGCGTTAGCTCGTAAAGTTACGTGGAATGTACTCATGCAGGTGGCGGGTTTCCCCACCGTTGATGTTTTGTACGTACATATGTGTCGGAATCAGTTGGTCTTATGTGGACTGCTCACTCGCCGAAACTTGTTGAATGAGAGCTGAACGCTTCATGGATAATAGTTGCTCTTTGTACGCTTCAACTCGCATGCCATACCTTCACACAAAAAAATGAATTAGAGTACTAATGAGGCATAAATACAAGCAACTTCTCGCATTATGTTTGGATCAAAGCAAAATATTCTGAATAATTAATTCAGTTCGTTTAACAAACTCAACTTATCTCTTTAATTGAATATTAGTTAAGTCAGTTGAGTGTCTCGAATCACTTCGATGGTTTATCTAATCGATATTCATAATTCATGAAAGGCAATATTCATCCCGCAACTTGATTCGTTAAGTAATGATAGTTGATAGTCCTATAATAGTTAATCACCTATATTTCTGATACCGTTAAGATGAGCACAACTCCTCATATTGTTGCTTGACTCAGCATACACTCTTAGAAAAAATGAAATTTACGCTTGACGTAAATTCAAATGTGCCGTAATTTCTTCGGTGATGACACAATATTACATCTACTAACATGTAAATATAGATTTTGCGTCTGTATTGATGAAAGCTTCAGTTTTATTGACTGTGAAGTTAATGATATGACTGATCTTTACATGCTTTGTGTTGTAAATGTAAGTGAATCGCGACGCTCCTTTTATGTGCATCTATGAAGATGTAACATTTTCTAAGTGTGTATGTTATCCTTTTCTTATAAACAATTTGCAGAATTTCCGGGTTTGTTAGGGATCTAATCAGTGCTAGGTAATTAACACTCATGATGTCTATTCAATTCAATTATGTCACATCCCACTAAAATACTGGGGTTTCTTCAAATATTGCTGATTCCTTACGCCCCAGTTGCTTAGAGAAACCTAACGAGGTTAGATGCTAAAATTAGCAGAGTGAAAGCTTTTTACTGTAGGCCGTGTTGTCGTTAATGACAACCCGAAGGCATGACGACACTGCAGGAAGCAAAGAGGCTGTCCTAAAACCAGTCATTTATGTGTTGTTATTTTCCTCTGGAAGAATTTCAAACGTTCATTATCCCATTTCATTCCGATTATGCGATTCATTACTTGGAACAGCATAATAGAACCCAACAGTACAGTAAGAAAAGGGAAATAAGGTAGAATAATAAATAAACACAGCATGTCTGTTAGTTGAAATTCACCGTACGAAACTGTGACAGTGTCCTTTTCAAATTCATGGGACCAACAATATTTCTTAACACTGAACACCTTGCTGAGTAAATAAAGTGTTCCATGATTGCGGTTTAGATTATAAAGAAACGTGTCGGTTACCTTTTTGTCAGCGAGGATCTATTTATAAACCACATACATTTGCGGGGATATGAAAGGTGCATATCTACGATCTTTCTTGTTTGACGTACGGGATACATTTGTCTTTGTTTACTATATAGGGGTCTGAATTCTAAATACGGAATCTAAAACCATACAAACAATGGTCAGGTTTTGAACATCAACGGCTTAACCGATTTTAAGAGGATTTTTGAATGCATTACACCTAATGCTTGAAAATATTTCTGCGCATCAATTCGAGTAGACAGTTATATTGGATATAATCGGAGGTTGAAATTTCAATTAATAATGAGTAATGTCGACTCAGTGAAACGAAACGAACTGTGGCAGATCATGTTATAACATGGCTTCCGATAAAGCGACTGATTCGTGCGATGCTCGATGGATCTAAATCAATCGTCAAGATAGCTGGTACGGCATCCGATGCTTTCGTGACGTTAGATGGATTAAAGCAGGGTGGCGCGCTCTCAAATTTGTTTTTCAATGTAGCGCTTGATGGTGCGATGCGAGGTTCGGGGTGCGGAGAAACGGAACCAACATCAATAAGTCTACATGCTCCTTTGTTTTTCGGACGGCTTGGATATTATTGGTGTGGATTGTAGTGCTGTGGAAGAAGTTTTTGTACCCTTCAAGAAAGAACCTGCGAGAATTGGGACGATAAACTCTACCAAGACTAAATTCATGATGGCTGGTAGATAACGGGGCAGCCCAAATGGTGTAGGATCCAAGGTGGAGATTGATTTGACACGATACGAGGTTGTTGACGATTTCATAGATTTTAGAACACTAGTACCATGATGCGATAATGTTATTATCCGCGAAGTAAAAAGGCGTGCTGCAGCTGCTAATACGGCTTTTTACGGCTCCGTCACCAGCTGGAGTCCCGTAGCATAAAAATACGCACAAAACTTACTCTATACAAGTCGTTGATACCACGAGGCATGGTCGTTGAAGGAAACAGATGTTCGACTACTCGGCGTCTTTGAAAGAAAAATCTTGCGCTCAATACTCGGCGGTGAAGAACAAAATGCAGAATGGCGCAGACGCATGAATCATGATCTGTACCAAGTGTACAAATATGCGGACATTAGAATGCTTATAAAACACGGTACTCTACAGTTGGCTGGACATGTAGAAAGAATGCCGGAAGAGATAATGGCCTACGTGATGTTCAGCAGAGAACCTGAGAGTGGTCGTCGTCTGTGGGCTAGACCTGGCACTCATTGGGTTGCGCAATTGAAGAAGATGCACGCGCAGCTAGAGTATAGAGCGATTGAAAAATGGCGGCTCATGATCGAGTATCCTGGAAATCTACACTTCGTTCGATTATGTCTCGGAGACGGGATGTGCACCATTAAAGTATGGTAAGTATGAGTAATGTCTTATTTTCTCTTTTTTTCGAACCATTCTCATGCTTTCCTCTTACAGAGACATCATTATTTAATTTGGTTGTTGCTGCTGCTGGTTAAGAAGCCGAATGCTCAGCCACGACGTCCGAAAACCGAATTAAAGCACGACCTGAGTGTTTGAGGCTTTATACCAGGCAGAAGGTCCATTTTTCCTACTGTTGGTGGAAGGTCCTCAACGTCTAGATCTATCTAACCATTTGAAACTAACTTTGTTACCATGGTTTACCTTTTATACTAGTCCTGTTGAACAGCAGTTACCTTTTATACTACACGGAAAGAAATCCGTTACTGCTGTCATGATTAGAATATCATGAAACCAATCATTTTAACTTCTCATGAAACCATGAGCAATAAGTCTTCTCCCATGAAAATTAACCATGGTCCGAAAACGCGTTACTTGAGGAATATATTTCTTTCAAAGCTCGTAACTCCAATGTTCTACCCGGATATCACTCAACTCATATTTGAAATCTTCATATTTTAAAATATAACGCCTGAATTTATGTTACAATAATTACCATCGTAACAGAAACACGCCTGAAGCTATACCCAACAACGTCAAGTGCGTTATGTTTAAATTTCAGCGAAATCAGTCCAAATGGATTACGATCCGAGAAGTTTCAATCATGGAATATTACCATAACATGAAAATATACGATTTTCCCCAAATCCTGACTCATTTTGCTCATTTCTAGAATCGGAATTTTGCCCGTGTAGTTCTGTCCTGACCATATGATAAATGATAAATGATGAAAAGTCACGGCAAGGCACAAATCCCCGATAATATGGGGAACGTGCCGTTATGAGCCAATTTATTCTGATACCTGATCTGTCCTGACCATGGTTTACCTTTTATACTAGTCCTGTTGAACATCGAGACTGATATGTGCCTAACAGTTTCAAAACCGTCGTCGTGGGTACAAGAAAGGTAAGCAAGCGTGATAAGTTTTCCTCATTGTTTCCAAAGTTTGAAACAACTTTGTATTCGAATATTTGCTGTTGAAAATTTTATCATGAATTGCTTATCCTATTTCTGATAGCACGGAGAAAAACCCTTCCTAATCCACCTAGTGGTGTAATGAAGCTTTTCTCATATTATTTATGTTTTCAAAAACATCATCAGATCAGATTCTGTCAAGATATTTTCTTTCAAACTTGAATAAAATCAAAAACTTTCTTTGGTATAAACTACCACCACCTTTCAATTTATAAACAGTTCAATTTATAAACAGTCAAGTCAGTATAGATTTAAATGTGGCAACCCTGCACGCTACAAAAAAAAATCAACAAAGCACGCTGTGTGCTAGGCGGGTTCGTTTTCTTCTTCTTCCGTACCAGCACGTACCGATGCGAACCGATTTTGCATCATTTTGTATGACAGTTTGAAAGTTTTGATACTCATTACCCTATAATTTCGGAACCGGAAGTCGGATCTGGGTGAAATTTCACAGTACCTTTCAAGATACTGAGAACTTTAATTTGAATCCTAATTGGTAAAAATTGGTTTAACGGTTGCTGAGAAATCGAAGAGAGTTCTATTTTAGGAGCTTTCTTCACTATTATCGATGCGTTCGGAAGCGGAAACTGTGATCTAGTAGTCCCAAAGTAGATTTATATATCCACTAACTAACAAGGGTTGCCAAATAGATGAATTTACCAGTAAATTTTATAAAAATGTGCACCTCGTTTCGCCATCGCTTAGGGAAAAATACTCATAAAATTTAAAATTTAAAATCGCACTGTAATACCGGAACCGGAAGTCGATATCAACGCGCATTTTCACATAGATTTGCATATATTGCCTTGTTAATCCGGAACCGGAAATCGGATCGGGATAAAATTCAATAGCGATCGATAGGAGCATAAGACCTTCCGTTTGAATCTAAGTTTGTGGAAATCGGTCACGCCATCTCTGAGAAAAGTGAGTGACATTTTTTTTTCATTTTTTTTGTGCACATCACTTTATAATTCCGGAACCGGAAGTCGGATCGGGATAAAATTCAATTATGATCTATGGTACCGTAAGACCTTTCATTTGAATCTGAGATTGTGAAAATCGGTTAAGCCATTTCTGAGAAAATCGAGTGACATTATTTGTCACATAAATACATACATACATTCATACACACACGCACGCACGCACGCACGCACGCACACACACACGCACACACACACACAGACATTTGCTCAGTTCGTCGAGCTGATTCAAATGGTATATGACATTCGGTCCCTTGGGCCTCGGTTCAAATGTCGTGTTTCACAGTGATTGTATAACCTTACTATATGAGACAGGCAAAAATTATGTTGTTGCTTTTAGTACAACTCGAGATATTAACGATTGAGTTCTATCCCTTCTTTCACAGGGCAGATTTTGAAGAGTAAGTAAAGTAAGATGTATTTACTTCGAAAAAGAAGGGGCGGTAAAATCAAGATCGACTTGCCTTGATTTGGATGAAACTTTACACACGTATTCTGTATGGCAAACCATATGAATAACTGAATTTTTTTTTTGCATTTTTTTCAATTTGTCGTCAGTTGAATGAAATTTGAAAATGTTGTAGGGTCGATTAGGTACTCCAAAAATTTCTTCTTAGTCCATCTAGTGGTTTGATAATGTTTTCTCTTGCCATTAAAATAGTATCATTACAACATTTGTAGAATTCTATCCTGAGTATAAGTATTCTGAGCTTATCACACAAGGCTGAGTCTTTTGGAATCGATTATTTTATCTTCAAGAATTTTGTTCCATTCAAAAGCACAAAGATTTGTCGATTATGTCACATAATATTACATCTCCCATAAAACCTTATCAAATTTCATTCGGTTACGACTTCCAGCTCCGGGATTACAGGCTGGTAAGTATAAAAAGTACGGGTGTGTAATGTCAGAAACATAACTGGATGTCGTGAATACGAATGAAACTGACAAACTTTCTTTATACTTCCGAATTCGAATTGGTAGTTGATCGATTGTGTGAATTGTGCAACTTTCCCCTTTTTCACTACTAGAATTTCAAACGATGCGCCTAGACTAAATTACAGATTAGTTACATTAATCATTCTGAAACGCAATTAAATATAATGAAATAACTAGACAGTTCTTTATAATAAAAATGGGCCGTATAGAGTACAGTAAAGCAAAATTTTGCATAATTCTTTGAGAGTATTATTATGGTTCTAAAAAGAACCGAATAGAATTCTAGAATAAGGAACTGGACCTGAGTTCAAGAACTAAATTTAGAACCAAAAACAGAAGTTCTGCTTTCATTGACGACTGCTCCACCTGACGATTGAAGTCCAAATGAGAGCACCACCTGAGCGTTTGAGGTTTGGCACCACGCTAAAGGTCTGCTCTCATTATTGACGACCGCTGCTCCCGACGATTGAAGTCCAAATGAAAGCACGACCCAAGCGTTTGAGGTTTTATACCACGCAGAAGGTCTGCTTTCATTGACGACTGCTCCACCTGACGACTGAAGTCCAAATGAGAGTTGCGACCTGAGCGTTTGAGGTTTTTAACCACGCAGAAGGTGCACTCTCCGAAGCTGCTGGTCCCGCGACGTCTGCTTGCATCCAACGCACAAGAAGAAATGATCGAATTTCGACCACGGTTCCCCTTTTATACGCAGTCAGTTGAAGATATGTGCCTGACTACCTCAAAATCGTCGTCCTTGCGCGAAAAAGCCAAACAAAAGTAAAGAGTTTTCCGCGTTGTTTTCAAAATTTGAGAAAACTTAAAATTTGAGTTGTTTGTGGTCATCTCTCACTGTTCAAAATATTATCCTAAATTCCTGATCATATTTTTGATGAAATGGTAAAAGAATTATGTTGTTGTCTTTAATACAAGTCGAGATATTCACGATTAAGTTCTGCCCATTCTTCCATAGGGCTAATTTTGAAAAGGCACCCCATAGTAAAGTAAGTCGTATTCACGACAAAATATTCATTTTCAAGAGCGTATTTTATACATGACACTGAAAAATCTAACAAAATAATTTCAACTAGCCGTAAAGTTCTTCAATTGAACAGGGTTAGTGTTGATGACCAAATACATTGATTTCGGATATACCGGATCTTCGTCCCCGGTTCCGGAAGTAAAGTAATCGTGTACTCTAAACCGGAAAGCACTTGATTTTCTTAGAAACAGCTGGACCGATTTTCGAAAACATAGATTCATATTCCGGAAGTACAGAGTTGTGTGTGTATTACATTGTAACTCGTTATTTCGAGCGATAATGCAAAATAAGGAAAAATGGGGTTCAACATTGTTTCAATTTGTAGGTTGTGTTAGTAACTGGTCAAATGAACCGATTCCAGCTATGCCGGTTTTGATTCGCCGGGTTCCCAGCACGTCATTTTTGCGGAAAGCTGTACTTCAATCACTCATTCGACGCAAATGCACTGCAAAGCACCGTAATATATCCCCTTTATTTAGTAATCATTAACGCTAACATAATATGTGAGTAAAATCCAATCGTTATGGTTTTGTTCCTCGTATTAAAAGCGCAGATACCAAAAAGCGGAACGGTAACTTTCTGCCCTTTATCGTGAGCTAAATTATATTGGAAACAGATGAAAGAAGCGCGATTCATCTTTCCAAATTATATTCCTTGCTGTATGTAACCAAAATCGCAATGCTAAACTCATTAATTTTCTCGACATGGCTTCCATTACATCCTCACCATCAACCAACATCAGATTCTATTGTTCTCTCTAAGGAAGACTTGTTTGATTCAATTTGTCTCTGATATTTCGTTTCAGTCATTCTATTACATCAGACAATGTCATTTGATCAAACAATTCATAGAAATGTACTTTACAACCCAAATTGATTGGGAACTTTTCTAATTATCACTCAATTTGAGCGGAGGGTACTGCTTCAAATGGAGCCTCACTATCAAGTACTTGATGAGCTAAATGATTTTCTGCGCTATTAAAGTTTTATATGAAAGAAATCAAACCTTCATGAAATGATAGTTACTAACAGCAGCGTTTAGCAATTTTTATCTAAGTTTAATATTTGCTTCCGTGAAAACTTTTTGCTAGTAAGTAACGTTTTGGGGAGGCCAATGTGTGAAGTGTCTCCGTTTCTGAGAAAGTAATCCAGTGAAATATTTCACTGAAAGAAAAGAATTTAACCGCAAAAGAATGAAGTATTTACCACAGGAGTTTTTCAACTTAATTGAAATACAGACGTTGGGAAATTTTCATTTAAATAACCTGTGCAATCACCGTGGGAAGCGAACTTTACCCGAAACATGGCAGGACGAGTTTCATATCGCATTTGAATCAGTTCGTCGAGATCGCAAATTTGGGTAGGCGTGTGTGTGGTTCTATGTGGGAATGTGTATGAATCTTTATTCTCTCGGAGATGGCAGAACCGATGTGCACAAACTTAGATTCAAATAAAAGGTTTAGTGATATCATCGGTTGCTATAGAATTGTTTTCTAATCCGATGTTAAACGTTTAACATTTCAGCAGTGAAATCTATGAAATCAGAATGTAAAATTCCACAAATGGAATGTGATGTATTATTTGGACATTTTCCAACAAGATCAATAAACTATAAAGCATTAAACAATTTTCAAGAAATTTGTAGCTCTTTACATTGTCATTTATGAACAAACATCCTTAAAATCAAGATTTTTACACTAATCACCTTGTTATTCCCGAACTGGAAGTCGTATTATTTTAATGTAAGTTATTAAATATCGGTTCAGCCATGTCAGAGAAAATTAAATGCACAGTGTGTCAGGAGTACCTCAAGGCAGCAATATGGGTCCGCTTCGGTTCTCTTTGCTTTTCAATGATGCTATTTTGCTACTCAGTAACAGTTACAGATTAGTTTATGCTGATGATTTGAAATTGTACCATGTAATTCGATCTATTGACGACTGTGTCCGGCTCCAACAGCTCCTCGATACATTTGTTGCGTGGTGCAAAAGAAACTGGCTGATTGTCAGTACTAGAGATGGTCGGGTATCGGATATTTTACTCGAAACCCGACCCGTACCCGTACCCGACGGGTTTTTGGTCGGGTACGGGTAAAAAATTTTATTTTCAATCGGGTACGGGTCGGGTACGGGTAAAAAATTTTACTGCTCACTCGGGTACGGGTCGGGTACGGGTAAAAAAATTTATCGCTCACTCGGGTACGGGTAAATTTTTTTTTCGGATCGATTACCCGACCATTTGTACTTCACATAAATATGTTTACACGTTGACGAGATTTTTTCATTGCAAAACAGTTCTTCCGAAAAATAATCAATTTGATTCAAGGGGTTTTGACATTCCCGCCTAGGACCAGACCTGTCAAACGGCATCTTTTTCCAGAAAAAAACATTTTTTCTTCATGAAAAGTTATGTGAATATTTCCCGCCCTACTTTGTTTATAACATATTTAATAAGACACACTGCCTTAGCTCTATGATGTTGCGGTCGGAATCTACTTTTCACGTAGGATTTAATGGACTGCCATTTTAAAGCTGTTTAATGCACAATCCAGTAAAAATTATTTGATTCATATACTGCCCATACTCGCATATCAGTCTCATATCGATTTTCGCCAATTTTGAGTTAGCTTGAGGAATGGAGTCTTTCCTCAATATACTCTCAGAAATTGCAATGAAAGTTGAGGGTTTGTTCAGTAAAATATAAAAAAATATCAACTCATTTCTGTGTCCCATATGCTAAAGTACCCGCATATCAGTCCCATTCAGTGCAAAATTTCAATAATTTCATTTGTTGCAATATTGGAACAGCAAAGGTGTATTACCGATATTTCATGTAATAACACCAAGATTTAGCATTAGGGACCAAAGCAAAGTCTTGGCATTACATTCCTTTCGTGGAATTTGGCCTTTCTGTTTCAACAGACTTCGCAGCCGATTCTTAGTGTACAGAATCATTGCATGGCTAGTAATATGAATCCTACTGACACTAAGAATCCTTCCAGGTCGGGGTTCGAACATACGACAGCTGGCTTGTAAGACCAGCGTCCTATGCATTGAACCGCCAACCCGGGACCAGCATTAGGGAGCACAATAAATAAAAAAAATCGGAAATAAACTTTTGATCGTCTTTTTCTCAACATGCCGATTTCCCATATGGGACTGATATGCAAGTATGGGCAGTATATAAAATGTAGTGTAGTACTCATATCACATTCAGATACCAGAAAACTGTTATTTTAAATATTGGTTAGAGACTTTCAAAATTTTCATAAAAATCATTGGGATTCTTACCATAAAAACATGGACATTTATTTCAGAAAATCTGCATAGAAGTTCTTATTATTCTGCACTTCTGGGTGGTGTCACCTCACTTTAAATGACACCGATTGATGACACAGCAAGTTGGGCTATATTGCTAGTTAATTTTCGTTTCTTTTCACTGGACTACAAGTGAAAATCTTGATGCGTGACAACGTGGAGTCGCAAAAGTAAGGGTGAAAATCTTTTCTCGTGAAATACTCAAATTTTCACCGTGTTCACTCGTTGAGGGTTCCACCGGTTCAATGGCTGTAAAAACCACCAGCTACCGATAACATCGTGGGTGTGGGTTTGTGAGGTTTACAAAACGGGCATAGTTGACAGATTAATTTAAATCAAAATCATAATTAATTTTGCTTTATAGTAAAAAATTGTAACCAAAAAAATTTCCTACGAATGTTCAAACTACTTACACTTGAAGGACTCACTGTTCACCATGTTCAAAATTGAATTTTTCACACCGGGAATACACGTACATTGTTTGATTCTTTGGTCGAACTGATAACACACTATTCATTTTAGGGGATGTTCGCATAACATTCATTTTCGTCACGTATAATATTCAATTTGACATTTGGAACTATTTTACGTGATTTTTCAAGTGATTCGAATGTGAATTTTTATTTGTGTGTCAAGATAACGAGCACGCTTACTTGTGGTTTTAATGAATTGGATCAAAAGTCGCACTGTTTCGTAAAAACCATACCTACCCAAAATTGAATACAACGGGTATTACGACATTTTGGGTAAATATCCTTTTTGAAAAATTTGAGTAGATATTACTCGCTTTTGTTGACATTTGTAAATGAGTATAAAGTACCAAAGACATTGGAAATCTACAGGGTCCGCCATCTAACATTTATTTTTGAACTAGCGGTTATTTCGACATTGGTAACCTAAATGTCACTTCTGATTTGACAGAAACTTAGTTGTATCCTTCCACTGAACGAAAATGGTTGTGTATACGCTTGAGGACCGCATGAAAATAGTGCAGTTTTACTTTCAAAATCATGGTAATGTTGCGGAATGTGTGCAAAAAAATCATCTTCTCGGATGAGGCACACTTTCATCTCGGCGGGTATGTTAATAAGCAAAATTGTCGCATCTGGGGACGGAAAACCCGCACGTCATCATGGAGAAGCCGATCTCAGAGAGTGACGGTTTGGTGCGGATTTTTGTCTGGCGGCATCATTGGGCCTTTTTTCTTAGAAAATGAGGCAGGAGCCGCCGCCACGGTCAATGGCGAGCGGTACCGCGTCATCATTAGCGATTGGTTCTTCCCGTTACTTGAAGAGGTAGATTTGGACACCTTTTGATTCCAACAAGACGGCGCTCCGTGCCACACAGCCAACGCTACGATCGATCATCTGTGCACAGTCTTCGGAGATCGAATTATCAGTCGAAATTCGGATGTCGTTTGGCCGCTTCGGAGCTGTGATTTGACACCGTTAGACTATTATCTTTGAGCGGCTGTCAAAGATAAGTGTTATGTGGACAAGCCAGAGACAATTCAAGCCTTGAAGGATAACATTCGTGCATCCATAGCTGAAATAAAGCTGCATACAATCGAAAATGTATTAAAAAGCTGGACCGACCGTATGGCGTACTGCAAGGCCAACCGAGGCAGCCATTTGAATGAAATTATATTCCACAATTACCCGGAAGGATTGTACTTTAATATGAAAAAAAAAATTTTGAATTCGGATGAACCGTTTGTTTTTTTATGCATGTTTAAAAAAAAGTTACATTACATTATTCATGCTTCACAGTGTATTTATATGTTTAAAAGTAAACAAGCATTTTAATGTATTTTTCTTACCAACTAGAGCCTGATACGGCTCGATATCTAAAACACATTTTTTTCCATACTGAATTTTCGTAAAATTTTTACTACTCATTCGGGTCGGGTACGGGTACAGGTAATTTTTAATCGGGTACGGGTAAAATTTTTTATTATTTTTCGGGTACTGGTCGGGTACGGGTAATTTTTATTTATTATTGATCGGGTACGGGTCGGGTACGGGTAATTTTTTAAATTTTCAATCGGGTACGGGTCGGGTACGGGTAAATTTTTTTGCTGATCACTCGGGTACGGGTCGGGTTCGGGTATAAGAATTTCTATACCCGACCATATCTAGTCAGTACTGCGAAATGTCAGGTCATAACGTTCCACCGAATACAGAATCCATTGTATTAGAATTATCAAATTGATGGACGCTCCAAAGAGTTCATCATGTTAATGACCTCGGTGTTTTGTTGGATGCCAAACTTACCTTCAATCTACAACGCTCAATTTTGATTTCAAAAGCAACACGGCAACTGGGTTTTATTGCCATAATCGGACGTGACTTCAAAGATCATCGATGCTTGAAAGCATTATACTGATCATTGGTTCGACCGTTACTTGAGAATGCTACTTCAGTCTGAAGCCCGTATCAGATTGCTTGGAACTTACGGATTGAACGTGTGCAGAAAAGATTTGTTCGACTGGATCTAAGAAATCTTCCCTGGCAAAACCCTCTTGACCTTCCACCGTACCCCGATCGCTGTCATCTGATAGGTCTTGATTCATTGGAACGGAGCAGGAACATTCAATAAGCTGTGTTTGTGACTTTTGTCTCCACTTGATTTCCGTGCCACGCAACGATCCCTGCGTTCGACTAATCTACTTCAACCGAGAAACATTTTCAACTGTTGAAAGTCTATTTGATTTTAATGAACTAATATATAAGTATATTCAGAAAGTTTTACGATCGAATTTTTTCATAACTTGACTGATGTATTCATTAAGACTTATTATATTGTCAGATGAATAAATGAAATAAATAAATAAATAATGCTACACATACAGACATTTGCAGATCTCAACGAACTGAGTCGAATTGTAGATGATACTCGGCCCTTCGGGCATCGGTTTGAAAATCAGCTTTCACAATATTGCATAACCTTTCTATATGAGAAATGTAAAAAAAAATCCAAATAACAAAATGATTTTTGCACTGAAGTAATAATCTAGTAGTGTAATTGGATTTTTTTACATTTCTTCATTTGACAAATGGTGGACTTATGGCAGTGACTACTACTAGATGGTTAGTTAGTTAGATAGTTATTTACTCAATAATAGTGCAACAGTTGTCTATCTATTTTTGAAATCGATTTGGAAGTTTTAGTTTAGATTAAAGCATAATTAAAAAGACGCGACCAGTTCCGATGACATTAAAAATGCAGTAATTCAAACATTCAGCCTTGTTCCTCCAAAAAAATTTCTAAAATAAAAAAAACAGAATTGTAATCTGCAAATTGCAAATCTGTAAATTGCTTGAAAATATTAATAAAGAGCAAATCCGAAATGAAGTAATCAACATGAAAATACTGTATGTTGCTATTTTTGTAGCTGTTAGGACCGCTCATTTGGCAAAATATGCAATCCGCAGTGTGAGTAGTTCTGCTGCTGGACAGACGGATAAAACGACGCCTTCTGCCCCAGAGAAAAACGAATGATTTTGATCTTTTCATCAACCTTTTTCATCGTTGGTTTTCTTAGGTGCACCGTTCGTAGTGCAGTTTTCGCTTCAAACAAGTGCGGAAAGTATATTAAAGTTAGAGCACAATGGAAAGAATATAGGGGAGAATGGGGTTAGTTGAACCAAGGGGATACATGAACCATTAGGGATATTTCTTCACTGACTAAAAACTTTTCTACGATCATAAGGTGTACCGGTAACCCTATCGGTAACCTAGCCTCACACATATTTGTGCACGCTTCTGACGCGTGTTGTTACTGTTATTAATTATAAAAGATATTCTCTGCATGAAACTGCACGAATCGCGACCTCACTTTATTCTGGAAAATGTTTAATGTGTTCCACCTGTGGTACATAACTACATAACATTAATTGTTATCGTAAATACATACGAATTCATTCATTTTCACAAAAAGTTTGAAAAGATAAAAAATTTCTTGCCGTCTTGAAAACACTTCCAATCTGTTAATGATTTGTGGGGATACATGAACCACTTTTTGTGGGGTTACATGAACCACTTTCGTCAATGCTGCTGGAGGTTTTCTACCACATGCGATGGTATTTCCACGGGATAACTTCATTCCTAAAATGTTGAAAAACAGTGTGCCGAATACACTCGACCTTGCAAATAAAACAGGATGCATGAATGCAGAATAGTTTTTAGAGGTGTTGAATCATTTTATTAAATTTTCGAACTTGTTGAAAACAAATCTGAAATCATTAAATTTCGAAAACCACCTGTACATTGGGATTTTTGGATTTAGCAAAGAAAAATGACAGAACCTTATTTACAGTTAATTTAAAACAGCTTACGACCATTTTCTGCATGCAGATCTTTGCAGCACCCATTTACAATTTACGAGGTTGCAGAATGCGTGAATGCTGCGCATGACAATGCAATTAGTCCAACGAATATGAAATCTGCATTTCAAAAGACAGGAATTTTACCTTTTAATCCACAAACATTTTCTGTATCAGATTTTCTAGGAAGTAAGTTTACCAACAAAAGCTTTAGCACCTCATGCTCTCTAACATTGACAATATTCCGTTGGCATCCATAGTGCCAAAAAGCAATAGAATGCTAAATAAATGTAAATTTCTACAAGGACAATCTCCAGAAAACATACGAGGGTTTCCAATGGCTAAATCAAGAAAGTATAAAACTCGAGGAAAAAGTATTCTCAAACAAAAGCAGACAAAGTTATTTCATACGTTATGCTAAATAAATCTGATATTTATTTTTTATTTTTTTAAAAAAGAGACATGTTCAAAAATATAAAAAAAAATTTTCATATAGTTCTATATATTTTTATTCTTTCCTTAAAGGTGGTTCAATTATCCCCATGGAGTGGTTCAAGTATCCCCATGTATGGGGATACTTGAACCATCTGACATAATATTGTAAAAAGCTGCTATTTATGTCAAAAAGTGAATTTACATTTATTGATTACATTGAATATCGAAAAGAAAGGTTTGTTTTGATTAACCGTAGGTGAAACATATTTTACCCCAAATAGTTTAAAAGATATATCAATTAACAAAAAAAAGTGGTTCAAGTAGCCCCATTCTCCCCTACAAATCGACATTTCTAAAGGCCATCAATGAGAGTGCTATAAAACAAAACATTAGAGAAATCATATTGACTGCATTACGATATTACCAAACGGTATAATAAATAGCCCTTTTTAGAACTCCAAAGTTTTCAAAGTTTTATATCTTATGGCAGAAATTAATTCCAATCGCAAATATCAACTCTAAATACAGTTAAAGACACCGTGTACAATATTTATCTCGTGCTAACATGCATTGCACGTGGCAAGGACAACCACGAATGTGGTTAGCTACTCCGTGTATCAGCTGCTGCTATCCTTTCCTGAATATTATGATTTTCCTTGATGTTATATATAATGTAACTTTTGTACTGTGGTGGAGATGCATTGAACTCAAAATGGTGAGTTGACTATTATACGAGAAATCATTATCTGTGGTGAGGCAGCAATCAAATCTTTTTGTCACTTATGCCGAGTGTATAAAATGAATATTTGCAGGCGGAAACCATCGTTATGTTACTCGAGACAATTTAAACGCCTACGAGATGATAAAACAAAATATATTTCAAGACGGAATATATGAAGCATTCAACTCAACAGTAATCACATGGTGGTTATTAAGCGATGGGTTTATTTCTAGGTTTATTGCTCAACCCGGATGTGCTTTATTGAATTCTCCAATCACCGAGGGAATTATTCTCCAAAGTGCTTGTAGACAGAAAAAGTTTATGGCATTGTGAAAAAATGCCTGAATTCGATATCATCAAGATTTTGATTGCTTGGAATTGTTTAGTTCTAATCTGCATTTTCTTCGACATTTATTGCTGGTTGTCTATGCTACTGTTAATCGTATCTTTAATGACATAACCAACTCTCTTATTAATGTGCCTTACAGAAATCACGAAACAGCTGAAAATACTGTATAATAACTGTCATGAAGAAATACATAACGGCGTATTAGTGATTGTTTACATCTCGATACTCTTCCAAATCCCATATTGCTGCTGTGGAAGCGATCAAAAATCGTGGTTGTGCTTTACAAAAATAACATTGTAATAATATTTGGACTAAAAAGGAAGTAAGAGATCGAAGTAAGAGGTTTTAAACCAAAGAATATTTACAACTTTCGAAAAAAAATTAAACATGAGTTGAATAGAAATAAACTTTTGAAGGAATTCATGATTTGTTCCGATAAATTAGGATGATATAAAAAATAAAGAATACAGATAGTAGTATTATACAGCAATATTAATATATTTTAATACAGCAATGAATTTCACATCAGAACAAATGCACATCCCGTTCATATGAAATCAAAACAAATGCACATCCTGTCTAGAACGATTCAAGTAGGATTTCTAGTTGTTTGTAATATAACAAGCGCTGATTCAAAAATATATTTAGAAATAATACATTTAAAATGATATATTAATGCTTCTAACGATTACGTTTTTTTGAATCAAAAGATAAATTTTGAGCAAAACAAAGTTTGTGGGGACCGATAGAAGAGTATAAATTTAAATACCAGAAAAAAAGAAGATTTTTTTTTACTGGAAAGACAAACTCTCAGCGAGTGCCAAATATTTCAGAATTCTTCTTCAAAGTGAATGTTGACAAGTGTGTTCTAATTAGACGTTATAAAAATATGCGACAATTTTCTTATTTCGCCCTTAAATTCGATCGTGCGAAATCAGATTATAGCAATAAACATTCCATTTGAAAATCTATTTGATATTTTCTACCAAAAATCAAATTAAAAACAAATTCAAACGTATCGGTCAACATTACCTGGAGCGTTGCGATGTATTCTTCTTATCGATTTTAGCAATAGAAGACATAGCTCTCATATTTTCCGAACAAATCATTAGAGACATGCTTTTTTGATAGCATGGCGCTGAAAGTCGTATCTGCAACAAAACTCGTACATACAAATAGATGAGAAAAAGACGGGTGGGTAATGTCAGAGACATAACTGGATGTCGTGAATACGAAAATAACTGACATGTTCCTTAACACTACCGAATATCAATTAGTTTATCAATTGTATGAATTATGCAAGCATTCCCTTTTCAACATTTTTCGCAAAAACAAAGACGAATTCACTTGATCTCCATTACTGTGAATTTCACACAGCGAAAAGTGCACAAATCTAATCAAACTGTTCTAGATTTGCACTGAACTGAGGATATTTCCTTTCGAATTGCGAACAACAAATCCTAATAGTTCTTTAGAAAACTTTTAAAGCCAATAGAACAGCTAATTTTGTGTGATGCTCTCCACCGTTGTCCCCTTTTCGTTGTTTTTTCACCAATGCAAACGACTAGCAGCTGTGACGTAATCGCTCTTGCGCTTGCTCGCTAGCCACATACAGAATTTTAATGTCGATTATTTCATTTCGGATTTGCATTTCATTGACAGAAACTGTCAGGATGCTGTACGGGATTCATTTCTGTCTTTCAGAAGGACCAAATTGTGGAACTCACTACGATATTAAGCACTGTTCGGAACATTTTTCTCAAACGATTTCTTGTACAGCAGCAGATATTTTGTTCTCTTCCTCAGAACGCGTTCTGATTAGCTGGTGTTGACATGGTTCAAATGAGACAGGTTTTTCAATAGTGTACTATTGAAATACTTCAATGCTGTTGCTATACACGTTTAAGTTGAAAAGTTACGATTCTATTGGTAGTTAGATTATATAAATCCTTTCACAGATCACTGAGCTATGAGCTTTAAAAATACGAGAAAGGCAAACGCGCCTTATGAATTATCTTCTTTGATACTTGTTTATACCAAACATTTCAGAAAAGTTTAATTTTGAATTATTTGAGATTATGTCACCCAACTGAAAATTTTATCATAAAATTGTGATCATATTTACGATGGCCTATAGCAAAAATTATGTTGATTCGTTAGATACAACAAGAGATATTCACGATCAAAAACTTATCACTCTCTCAGAGGGTACATTTTGAAAAGGCGCCCCATAGTAAAGTAAGTCGTATTCACGACAAAATGTCAAACTCGCGCACGAAAATAGCAGCACTGCACACCCATGTACTTGACATGATATGTTAGCTGTTTTTCAAAGAAGGGCGAATCTTACAAAAGTGAACAAATCGATCTTCTCTTTCTTATGAATAAATGCTGTAAAATCCTACAATTTTGCCTAAAAATTCGGATTGCACAAAAATCTCAATCTTAGTAATACAATGAACTATACAGGGCAAAACTGTCATTTAATTTATTTACGTAAGTTTCACCATCCGTGCCAACAAACAGGGCTTCAATTGCTAGAAAGATAGGCCAAAACTGTTTCTTATCGTTAATTTAGATGGTTTCTGAACTTTTTAGTATTGGATATAGTAAATGAGACGATATAATTACCACAGATTTGATTTAGTCTCGGAAACCAGCCAATTTCACGAAAAATGCGCGAGGGCGTAACTTCATGATTCACACAGGGGGCATATAAGTAAAGAAACCTAAAAAGGGTGAAATGCTTTTTATGTTGATTTATTTATTGGATATAGAGGAAAAGTCGAAAAAATGCATACCTTTATAAGATTAACCAACACTTCATCGATTTATCAAAAAATAATCTGGGAATATACGATAATTTCTAAATAGGAATTGACACCAAAATCGAAAAATTCATCGATGTTTTTCTCCATTTGCTGTCAATGTTAGATTCGCCCTTTTTTATAAATCAGTTGATTTCATTGGAGAATACAAATAAATATAGATTTCTATTTAGTGTAGTGTACATTTTCTATGAAAATATCTAGCTATGAAAATATTCGCTATTATAGCTGACAGAGTTTCCAGGCAATGTTGCTTGAATATCGAAAATGCAACGAACGTTAACGTTCGCTTTCCTTCACCTTTGTTCGATAATCGCTTTGGTATTCGGACTTGTTCGTACATTCGGGAGCGAATGAAGCCAAAGCCGCATCGCTGCTAACCTGAAGGCCTTTTCTACACAATTGATATTCGTATTGAACAAACCATCGAATGACTTAACGCGAATGTGGAACGAATATTCATGCAGCGATCATCGTCAAAACCTAATTCACGATGATCGTTCGTGCTGTCTTTGAAACAAGCAAATTAAGACGTTTTCCTCTGCATTAGTAGCATAGTCTTATGTGTGTGATGAATCATATCCCAGAACTCCCCTCTTGCTGCTACCTCACGAGATATGATGAATTGTATGTATGTATTAGTAGATTCGAGTTCTCCACGATTATTGCTTATTCATTTTCATCCTTTTCTCTTTTGTGTGGTGAATAGTTCAACGTTATTCGAGACGGATATGAAAAATATAAAATATATATTTTTGCACTGAAAATTGATGAATGAATTAGTTACACGAAGAATATGTGCAACATTGAATACGATTGTGCGCGATCTGCAGAAATGTTTGGGTTAACTCGAACCATCTAACAAAGCTGCAAGACAAACAGTATACGAGGTTTTAATCCTCATTCTTTCTATTATTTTATATGCTTTCAGATAGATTTTTAGTTTATGTTATAGCAATACGATGGTGGATTGTAAATCGCACTATAAAGAATAATCGGTGAATATGATAACCCTGATATTTTTCTCTAAAGATTCATTCTCCATAATATCGGTAAGACTATATGCGCTTAATTGTTACGTTTTTTCGTGAATACGACTTACTTTACTATAAGGGGCCTTTTCAAAATTAGCCATTTAGAAGAATGGGCAGAACTTAATCGTGAATATCTCGACTTGTATTAATGGCAGCAACATAATTCTTTCACTATTTCATCGAAAATATGATCAGGAATTTAGGATAATATTTTGAACAGTGTGAGATCACCACAAACACTTTAAAAATTGAGTTTTCTCAAAATTTGAAAACAACGCGGAAAACTCTTTACTTTTGCTTGGGTTTTTCGCGCAAGGACGACGATTTTGAGGTAGTCAGGCACATATTTTCAACTGAACGTTATAAAAGAAGAACCGTGGTCGAAAATCGATCATTTCTTCTTGTGCGTTGGATGGGAGCACACGCATTCAAACAGCGGCATCGGAGAGCGCACCTTCTGCGTGGTTTAAAAACCTCAAACGCTCAGGTCGTGGTTCTGATTTGCTTTCCGGTCGTCAAGGCGATAAGACGCATTAAACCAATTTCGCATCATTTGGCACAGCGAGCAGATGTGTTGCAGTTTGTACGCAAAGCTAGTTTCAACTCAAACAAGAGCAATTGCATCATTCAACAAAGCTGCTGGTCGTTTGCATGGAGAGAAAGAAAACGAAAAGTGGACAACATGTATAAAATCAGCCGTTCTAATGGCTCTAAATGTTATCTAAAGAACTATTAAGATTAGAAACTCAATGTTATGTCGTTTTCGCCAGAGAAATTTGCAACAACCCCAGGGTAAAGATTCAGTACTCACGAATAATATCTAATGTATATAAGATGAACTCGATTAATAATAAGATAAAGTTTATCGTTTCAACCAAAATCGCAGAATGGCAGTAATGATAGATAAACTTGCATACAATATTTGAACACTAGCTTAGCGAAGAGAAGCTTGAATATTGAAATCCGTATCGCAAGTATGCACAAAGATATAATTGCATACATTTGGGATATTGATGTAAATTCGTCGGCTATAAAACAAATACAAATCAAGACAAACAGAGTCTTTATTCTGACTCTCGAGCAATTGCGGATTCAAAAGTGTGATGATTAATTGAACTGTTTGATTGAAAATGTCGATCATTAGAAATTTTGTTTGCCTTGTTCCACATTAATGACTCGAATAACCTCATGGGGCTGATCCTTGTAGTTTTTATTGAAAAGGATGATTTTTTTCTCGTTTTTAAAGTATTAGTAAACTGCAATTGAGAGAAACTGAATTCAAACTCGTTATTTTCGCGCTTTTAGGAAAACTGTCAATATTGGAGTACTAGATCGGTTGATTGTAAATAGAACCGTATGATATGAAAAAGCAAAATGTAATTAATGTATGTAACGCAATGTAATACAAGTCACAGATAAGAAGCGGTTGCTTACATTTGATGTTGGTGGGACCGTCGCGAAAATCTGGATCATGGTGTAATATCAAAACAATATTGTTTATGATGATACATGTAAAATAATTTGGTAACGTTTGTTTTGTATTTCTTTTAAAATTTATACGGACTTAAACTATGAACGAGTTTTTTTTCTAGATGCGACTCCAATGGCCTTTGAATAAGTGTTATGAAAAATTATTGAAAAAGTAGTTGGAAAGCTTACAAACTAAAATATTGCTAGAATTCATTGGAAAATACTTAAATACATACATAAAAACTAATAGTAAATCGGTAGTAGCTATCGGTTACTTCATATAAAATGTATATAATACTCTATCTAGAATTTCATTGTTAAGTTTAATTAATATTATTAATATTAATTAATATTATTAATATTAATTAATATTATCTAACGTTTTATTTGTCATGATCAAACGATGATCGAAGAGAATTAAAGGTAGCGCACTAAATGCACGCTCAACCGAAACTTGGTTTGATGGCACCAAAAAAATCATCGCAAATAGTGTATAGTTCCGGTTGGACCGTTTTTCGTCCTATTCGATACCTGAACAAATCAAATGAATGCTTTTTGTGCACTTGAAGATATAAGGCTTAAATTTGCTCTAGTTGATGACCTTGTGTAGAGATCCGCCCCATATATCAGCGATGAATATATCTAGTTCATCATTATCACATTGCTCTGTTATGCTGGATTGATTCTTCGGAGTATGTTTTAAATATTCAGTGAGAGCTGCTAGCTGAAATCATATATTTCTGGAAAAAAAAATTTAATCGTGTATGTGCCGCTAATTATTTCTTACTTTTATCGTTCCTTTTTCCTCGCTCTTAAATAAAGATGACTGATTATAATTGAATCGTGGGTCAGTTAGAAATGATGCGTTGAAAGTAATATTCTCTTTTAACGATTGTAACCTCACTTTCAATGAATTCACCAATAGCTGTGAAATGTCGTAACTCATTTTCCTGTGGATTGTGTTCAATCAGGTAACGTAAAAATCAGAGATTGGCAAGATCTGTAAATGTACATGTAATTGTACATATTGATTGGCATTTTTGGTGACACCAAGTACTTTATATTGAGTCCCTAAATCTTTGAAAAATTCTTCGTGCTTTTAAAATGATCCAGCATCGTATAGGTAACACTCCACCGTGCACTCGAATACAATGGAGGCAGTGAGGCCACCAACGAATTTCCAGACATGACAGTCACGATCTTTTTTTGGCGCACATCTACGGTCCTCCGTAAAACTGGCACCAATTGTGAAAAATTGGTTGCACTGCTGAGTTCCCATCATACATTCATAATGCAAATGTCAAACCGTGAGAACCCTTTCGATTCGGTAGCTCATTTGTATATATTGAGATTTTATGGCACACTTTGGTTGAAATGATAACAATGCAACTAATCTCGCGCTCCACCAAGCGGTGAGTGCGGTCATTTCAGAAGGTACCGGGAACGAACCACATTTTTCAAAAATATTTATAAGCACATACATGTCTTTATTATTTATCTTTGGTGAGGCATTCTTTGACTGCAAATGATGGTTTATATTGTATTTTACGACAGTTTTTTGAAGCGGCTGTGATCTCTCTGATGCTGACTTCGAATTGTTTTAAAACAACGGTTACTGCCAGCTGCATGGTATGTACGGTTGATCGGTGTGCGTTCGACTGAGCTTGAACATTCAGCAACGATGCTTTCTAATAATTCGTCTGATAGTATGCTATCTTCATCCTCATCGAATTGTTGTTCCTGGTGGAATTGCTGGAGCTCCATCACAGCTGTCAGCATATTCGCTTCGTTGTCACAAGTTCTAGAATATACATTCTCAATTCGACAAGTCATATATACGCAAAATGTTCAACACCTTTTGCTTAATTAATCACAATTTTATCTTCCGCCATAAATTGAACATTTACACCCAGAATAAGCCTTCCATGTCGATGCAGAATCTATTTTCAAACGAAGAAGTTTGGAGGCCATGTCTTTTTTCATCAAAGCTCTAATAAGTGAGGCAATATCAGCCAAATACTGTGTCAAGTTGTGTCTGTTTACACGGTAAACTGGATGCACCTAGAAATAAATTCTAATGTGGTACTGCGAAAATTAAATTTTAAGTAATAGCTAGCAGTGTCCTATTTTGTCTTCTAAAAATCTCCGGGGTACCGAATTTCCCTGCCACGGTCGACGATTTTGAAGGAGTAAGCGATATAACAATGGTAAAGTACCGCTTTGATTGGTTAATCGCAGCAAAAGCGAAGCTGTTGGAAGCACGCGAATCTATTAATATAAGCGAAATTATAGCTAACATTTCAGTCCTACGTGTAGCAACTGACACTCTTTCTTTATACTTCCAAATACCAATCAACTGATCGATTCTGTGAATTGTGCAAGCTTTCCGCTTCTGCCCATTCTTGTACAGGGTAAATTTTGAAAAGGCGCCCCATAGTAAAGTAAGTCATATTCGCGACAAAAAATGTTGTGTTTTTGAATATTTTACTTCAGCACTTTTTAGCTAAACAGAATTTAGTTCATACATTTTTGTTCTGTTCTACTGATACCAAATAATATGCATTTCCCCGCACTATGATTTTCTAATTGTAGCAGTCTCTAATTAGTCATATAAACTCTAAACAGATCATAAATACAGTTTGTTCAGTATGAAGTGATGTCCGCTGGGGGATACGTGCTTGACTTTTGCCGTTTTTCATTGAAAAACACGGTGTTTCATTTGAATTTCTGCTCGAAAGTGCAACCCACGCCACCAATGTAATTCAATGAAAAACCCTTCTTAATCCACCTAGTGGTGTGATAATGCCTTTCTCTTCTTTCATAACAGCCTCATGAAAATATATTTCATACTTTTACTAAATAATTTCGGATACTAATTTTGACACCAATTGATTCAGATTGATTCGAGTAGCTCATAAAAGCATGCTTCAGGGTTTATGTCACACAGTCAGCATCATTTTTCCAAACTAGGCTTGACATTTGCGTTGCCTATTTGTATGAGAAGAGCAATTTTAAGATTTTTGGCATCAAAAAAAATTTTCGATTTCGGAAATTTCATGTACTCCCCCCTATGGTGCTTTTTCAAGATCGAAAATTTTCAAACCTTAACCGCCGGGCAGCACCCCTTACGCATGTCCGATTAAGCTCAAATTTTGCATGAGGACATTTTTCGAGGTGCTTAAACTTTTGAACAATAGCGCTTTACGAAATTAGAGGTGATCCCAAAATAAGAGCGGTAAAAATCAACGCTGTTTGTCGGTTACATCATTTATACAATCATATCTCCGGAACCAAAAGTCACAGCCGTTTGATTTTTGAACTTGATCAATGGCCCAATAGTAGCTTTCAAACGAGCATAAGTTTGTTAAAATCGGTTCAGCCATCTCTTAGAAAATTGAGTGCGTATAAATAAAACGCATTTTGTCGGTTACGTCACTTATACAATCATATCTCCGGAACCAAAAGTCACAACCATTTGATCTTTGAACTTGATCAATGGCCCGACAGTAGATTTTAAACGAGCATAAGTTTGTTAAAGCCGAGCCGGCTGAGAAAATTGAGCGCGTCTAAATACGACTCGTTTTGTCGGTTACGTCACTTATACAATCATATCTCCGGAACCAAAAGTCACAGCCGTTTGATCTTTGAACTTGATCAATGGCCCGACAGTAGCTTTCAAACGAGATTGAGTTTGTTAAAATCGGTACATACAGCCATCTCTGAGAAATTTGAGCGCGTATAAATATCTTCTAAAAGTGCACACACACACGCACACACACACACACACACACACACACACACACACACACACACACACACACACACACACACACACACAAACACACACACATTTTCCGATCTCATCGAGCTGAGTCGAATGGTATATAACACTATAGGTCTCCGATGCTCCGTTCGAAAGTCGGTTTTTCCAGCAATTCTAATACATTTCTATAGAGAAAGGCAAAACGCTATTACAATAGGTATAACTTAGCCGAACGCTTTCAATGATAACATTGATGACGAATCGCCTCGTGAGAAAAGGTTATAAATGACGTCACTCAAATTAACGGGTCTGTTATTTTCAGTTTTGTTCTTCTCAAGGTATGATTTTCGCTTACATTCAACATGTATTGCGAAAGTCACTCTTGAGACCAACAACACTTAGCTTAAGTCTAGGACATCCTGGTAAAGAGAAAGTTTTCCACAACAACATATCCTGAAAACATTGTTCACACTTCACACTTCGTTTGATTTGAAACTCAATTAATGACCCCATCTGTATTTTCATGTTTGTACTCAATCATCCAATTCAGCCAATAACAACACTCGAGAAAGGGAGGGAACTATAAGGAAATCCAAATTTATCGCCCGATATACTATTCACACTCCAATTGGATCCATGTGTCGTCTCCAGGAAATGACATATTGGGCTCATGTATGGGGAAGAACGACAAACCAAAATGTCTCGTACCGGAACTTTGGGCGAATTTTCCCATGCCTGCTAGGAGGCCAGCCGTATTACTCTATTAGCTAAGCACTATAACACTGAAAAAGGCTACTTTACTGATTACAACAATTGCTTTTTTATATCCGCAATAGAATTATAACTAATAAGTTTTTTTTTATATTTCAAAAAGTAATTTTTGTTTTCTGATATAATAACTAACTAACTGCCTTTCCTTCGATTTGTAATCGATGGTTAGATATTAAGCAAGTCTCTGTCGTACTGACACATAGATACTGAAAGAATTTTTATTTGTCTAACTCGATAATCTCAATTAGTAACTCCAACAATACGATGATGCATTATAGCTAGAAGCTTTCCCCGGACTCAGGAATACCGAAGTTATACTGCAGCATGTCATATCACAGAAATAATCCGCTGCAGAATGTTCAGCCATCACGATGTAGGTTGAAACACAAAACAAACAGCCGACACAGGACTTGTTCATCATGCCGGCGGCTCTAACACAGCAGTGTACCGAGAATCTGTTCTGCAAACACCTCCGCCTAATATTTATTTGCTGACTGGATAGAGCTGTGTAACTGATGGAATGTCATTTGTGTTCTATTTTAATCCTATCATGCGACCGTTTCCTGAATTAGTAGGCAGACGTTGAACAGATATTTAAAACAACAGCTTGTTTTCGTAATAGTAACCGTTGATATTATAGACAAAATATTATTAATTTAGCTCTCGTTTATTATTTCAAAATATTTTTCATAGGAACGTGAAGATCGAATTTAAAACTGAATATCGATTGCCATGGGAAATCCGTTCAACTAGCAATAGAAGATGCAAAATTTAGAGATAAACAGAAAGACACTCAACGTGAATAGTTGAGGTGATTTCATCATGAGCCAAAAATAATTCGGCGTTTTCTATAATTTTCACCGACAAGTGAGTGAGAATAGTGTATGTATTTTTGACAAAAACAAGCACTTGATTTTCGTGGAGATAGCCGAACCACATTTTCACAAACATAAGATTTAAGTGACTGATCTCGTGGGCTTATTACCCACATCTTTCGGTTTCAGAATTACAGGGTGATATGCTGCAAAAACAGTCACAAAAATGTACAAATTTTGAATAATAAGAAGATATAGCATTAATAATTTTAATGTATTTACAAAACTTTGAGTATTAGATGAAAAATAGTCATTTGAAAACTGTTAAATGATTCCTGTTTTCATACCCTTAGTGGTAAGATGGTACCTTTCTCATACTATGCTTTTCTCTTAAATATTACATAAGGAATCTTCAAATCAAATTAGTCGCAAATGAAAGGTCTCCCCGTCACCCAGAACGCTGTTGGATGGTTTTGAGATCGTATGTTTACTTTTTGAGTAATACGAAATTTTATGTCAAAATTTTCAGTTTTTTGACAGTATCTGTCACACTTGACCTTGAAAACAGAATATGTTTCCAGACTTAGATTCCGCACGAAAATAGCTATCCAACAAGCCAGATTGTTGAAATTCGCCCATTTTGTCGTTACTTACTTTACTATGGGGTGCCTATTCAAAATTTATCCTCTGAGAGAGTGATAAGTTTTTGATCGTGAATATCTCTTCTTGTATCTAATGAATCAACATAATTCTTGCGACATGCCATAGGAAATATGATCACAATTTTATGATTAAATTTTCAGTTGTGCGACATAATCTCAAATAATTAAAAATTGAACTATTCTGAAATGTTTGGTTTGTACCGGGTTGGCGGTTCAATGCAGAGGACGCTGGTCTTACAAGCCAGTTGTCGTATGTTTGAGCCCCGACCTGGAAGGATTCTTAGTGTCAGTAGGATCCATAGTACTAGCCATGCAATGATTCTGTACACTAAGAATCGGCTGCGAAGTCTGTTGAAACAGAAAGGCCAAGTTCCACCAAAGGAATGTAATGCCAAGACTTTGCTTTTTGAAATGTTTGGTATAAACGAGTATCAAAGAGGATAATTCATAAGGCGCGTTTGCCTTTCTCGTATTTTTGAAGCTCATAGCTCAGTGATCTGTGAAATGATTCATATAATCTAACTACCAAAAGAATCGGAATTTTTCAACTTAAACGTGTATAGCAGAAGCATTGAAGTATTTAAATAGTACACTATTGAAAAACCTGTCTCATTTGACCTATGTCAACACCAGCCAATCAGAACGCGTTCTGAGGAAGAGAACAAAATATCTGCTGCTGTACAACAAATCGTTCGAGAAAAATGTTCCAAACAGTGCTCAATATCGTAGTGAATTCCACAATTTAGTCCTTCTAAAAGGCAGGAATGAATCTCATACAGCATCCTGATAATTTCTTTCAATGAAGTGCAAGTCCGAAATGAAATGATCGAAATTAAAATTCTATTTTCTGCTATTTTTATAGCCGTTAGGACCGCCCATTAGTGAAAAAGCTACAAACGAAATCAGGTAAAAGCAAAACTCTCAACAAAAATTGGTTTATTCGTCATCTAACACTCGATGTGGATAGACGAATAACCTACTACGACTAATTTCGATTTTGTTTTATTTTTTATTCGCAGTTGTCTACCTACCCAAGCTATGGGTAAAAACCGCCATAGATCCGAGAAGGATCCAAAGGATGCTAAGCGTCTTAAGCCAAGTGATGTACAGGTAAACGACCGTTTGCTGAGTAAAAACCAATATGCTGATCTGCCAGTAGATGTCGAAGAGGAACTGCAGAAGAAGGAAAAAATGCCGCCTTTCTACCTGAAGGGCTTCCCACCAACTCTACGCTCGGATTTCAACACACTGATCAGCAAAGGACTACAGGCAACAATCCGTTTATGTACTGAAGGCTACAAAATAACTGTTCCGGCTTTGAACCACTACAAAGGAGTGGAATGCTATCTGAAGCAGACAAAAGCGGAATACTTTACACACGATATTGCCGCCAACAAACCTATGAAGGTTGTACTTCGAGGACTACCCGACATGATGGAAGCCGAACTAAAGCAGGCACTGTCGGAGGCTGGACTAAAGCCTTTGATGGTATTTAAAATGAAGCGACATAATACGGACAAAAAGTTCAGAGATCAACTGTACCTGATTCATCTGGAGAAGGGCTCCATCACCATGAGTCAACTGAAAACGATTAAATCGTTATTTCACATAATCATCGAATGGCAAAAGTATAAACCGGTACATCGGGATGTCACACAGTGCACGAACTGTTTGAACTACGGCCATGGAGCGAGGAATTGCCACATGAAAAGTCGGTGCGGGAAATGTGCCGAACCACACAATACCAACGATTGCCTACTAGATGACATCGCTGTAAAATGTGTGAACTGTGATGGCGACCATCCATCTACTAGCAAATCGTGTCCCAAACGTGCTGAGTTCACAAAAATTCGACAACAGGCGTCCCGTAAACAATCAACGCGCAAGAATGTTGCACAGAAGGATGAAGTTAATTTCCCACGGCTCCCACCGAAGAGGGATATTCCGAATTTGCCGCCACTTCCTCGCAGCAATCCAAAGACTTCAGCCGCTGGATCTCAAAAAGAATCTTCCTCAAGAATCCCTCCTGGATGGGGCAATAATCAACCACAAGCAAAGGATGACTCTGGTGATTTATTCTCTGCTGAACAACTGATCGTCATTTTTGAAACAATGACAACAAAACTACGAAACTGCAGAACGCGGTTAGATCAAATCAACGCCTTAGGCAAATTCATCATCGAATATGCAATATAATGAGTTGGTTATAGTAAATTGGAATGCTTGCTCACTCAGGAGCAAAACTGCTGAATTGTCCGACTTTCTTCAAGAGAAGAATGCCGATATTGCTATTTTAACTGAAACTCATCTTAAACCTGAAATTTCTATTTTTATTTCCAATTACAGGATTCACAGGCTCGACAGGACAACTACCAGAGGAGGGGGAGTTGCCATTGCCGTTAAACGATCCATTCAGCACAGGCTTCTGTCAGCCTTTAAATTGCAACTCATAGAAGCCATCGGAATTGAGATTACAACGACGATGGGACCCATCATCATCATTGCAGCGTACTGCCCCAAACAAACCAATCTTCGAGATGGTACGTGTGCATCATTGAAGCGAGATCTGGCTATGCTCACTCGACGACAGAACAAATTCATCATTGCTGGGGACCTGAATGCACGGCATGACCTGTGGGGAAACAGAAGACAGAATCGAAACGGATTCGTACTTGCCGAAGATTACGAAGCTGGACAATACAACATCTTCGCTCCGGATCAACCAACGCGACTTTCCAGATCGGGAGTTCATTCCATTTTGGATATATTCATCAGCAACATCGCCATAGACAGCTCTCCGGTTGTTTTCAACGAGCTCTCTTCCGACCACTTTCCAGTAATATTGACGTTGGGATCTTCACCAGAAACAGTGCCTATTCAACCTCGGAGGAACTATTATCGCACCGATTGGGTCCAATTTCAACATATCGCCGACCAACTTATTAATATCGATTTGCCACTTGATTCCCCGATGGAAATCGATGCAGCCCTATCTTCCTTCCAGCATTCAATCACAGTCGCTCGTGATAGGACGGTTCCAGGACAACATATGCCGAGTTCCTCTCTTCAAATCGACAGTGTCACCAAGAAACTCATCCGACTTCGGAATATCTACCGGAGGCAGTATCAACGAACTGGCATTCTAGATAGGAAGACTACTTATAACAACTTAACTAGGATAATCCAGGAAAGGATATCTGAGCTTCGCAACAGGAACTTCCAGCAAAAGCTTAGAGAAATTCTCCCACATTCAAAGCCCTTCTGGTCCTTAACGAAGGTGCTTAAGAAAAAACCGAAGCCTATTCCTCCTCTGATGTCACCCCAGGACGCAGCTGAAGGAATACCTTTAATCACACCAGTAGAGAAGGCAAATGCGCTAGGTCAGCAGTTTGTGTGTTCTCACAATTTAGGACTTAACATTGTTAGTCCATATGAAAGAGCCGTTGCTGATAGCGTAGCTGAGGTTGACCAATCAGACAGCTTGGTTCCTGAGGAAAGTAGAGTCACTGCGAATGAGCTGATGGCTTTTGTGAAAAAATCCAAAAATATGAAGGCCCCCGGTTTCGACAACACATTCAACATTGAGCTGAAACATTTGAGTATTCGCTCATTTGTCTTCTTAGCTAAAATTTTTAACAGGTGCTGGGAGCTTGGTTACTTCAATGTGGAAGTTAGCTAAAGTTATCCCAGTTTTGAAACCGGGAAAAGATCCTTCCTTTTCCAAGAGCTATCGGCCCATCAGCTTACTCTCTGCCCTATCCAAGCTGTTTGAAAAGTCAATACAAAGGCGAATTCTTGCTTTCGCAGATGAACAGGATATATTTCTGGAAGAACAGTTTGGGTTCCGGAAAGGAAGATCCACCATCCACCAACTCACAAGGGTTAACAACGTCATCCAGCAAAACAAATCAGTGTCCAAAACGACTGCCATGGCAATATTGGATATTGAAAAGGCATTCGATAATGTGTGGCACGATGGACTGGTGTTCAAACTGCATCGGTATAATGTTCCCATGTATCTTCATTATTTTTACGTTTCGTCTTTGACTCATCAGTGCAGAGCAGTTCAAATTGAACTGCTTAGTGCTAAACTCGGCAGTTCAATTTGAACCGCTAAGCAGACGTAAAGTTTCTGCTACTTACAGAACACTTTTTGTTTTGCAACGAAGTGCAATGTCTTTTCTGACGTGCCGAACGAAAACGTGTTTTCGACTATTTCTGGCCGATGCAGGTATGGTCATTTAGGGGTTAGCCAAATTTTGTGCTAGGGCACATAACCGTTTTCATTATTTTTACGTTTCGTCTTTGACTCATCAGTGCAGAGCAGTTCAAATTGAACTGCTTAGTGCTAAACTCGGCAGTTCAATTTGAACCGCTAAGCAGACGTAAAGTTTCTGCTACTTACAGAACACTTTTTGTTTTGCAACGAAGTGCAATGTCTTTTCTGACGTGCCGAACGAAAACGTGTTTTCGACTATTTCTGGCCGATGCAGGTATGGTCATTTAGGGGTTAGCCAAATTTTGTGCTAGGGCACATAACCGTTTTCATTATTTTTACGTTTCGTCTTTGACTCATCAGTGCAGAGCAGTTCAAATTGAACTGCTTAGTGCTAAACTCGGCAGTTCAATTTGAACCGCTAAGCAGACGTAAAGTTTCTGCTACTTACAGAACACTTTTTGTTTTGCAACGAAGTGCAATGTCTTTTCTGACGTGCCGAACGAAAACGTGTTTTCGACTATTTCTGGCCGATGCAGGTATGGTCATTTAGGGGTTAGCCAAATTTTGTGCTAGGACCGATATAGAAGATGACAATCCCGAAAAGCTTTAAAGTTGGAACCTACTTCGACATATCATGGAATGTTCAATCGATTGTCACACTTTTAGATTCAAATTAGATCCGATTTGCAGTTTCGAGTAATGAGTATTTAAAATCTCAAATTGCCGCTTAAAACGATGGTCATTAAAATAATGTCACGAGAACCAAAACACACCGAAGAATATTCATGCAAAAAACATATGAGGATTGATAAAAAAAGGTGGATTAGGCACGTTTTTTGCATCGTGAATACTTTACTTAAAAGGTATAGAAAAAATTTCCATCGCTGGGAACAATTTAATTCCTCAACACTCCAAATACCAACCCTACCTTTTCTGAGGTTATCTATCTATAGTTTTCATTAGAACTTTGGGTAGACAACCTTATTTTCGTTTGTTTCAGTGCGTTTTATTTCTGGAAGTAATACCTTTCAAATGGTGAACAAACTTCGCAAATCGGTTGACTAAAAACAAAGTTATGACTCGGTAAAGTTGAAGTTCTCAATTCGTAAGCCGCTATTTCGGAAACTGGCCACACCAATGTCAATATTTAAAAGTTTTACACTTTTTAACATAGGCGTACTCAGAACGTTTTGATGTACAAGCGCTATTTGTGTTATTTACAGTTTTTGAGAAGGATTTCGTTGGATTATTTTTCACAACTTTTGACGTGGATTATCTCAACAAGAGTGTGTCGATGGCGATGAAGCACTATCAAAAACCACTGTACCTATATCTCTAGTATAGTGGATTCAATCGTGTTTGCCAGAAACCATCATTTTGCAGAAACTATCGATGCTGTACTTCAACTCATAATGCAAGATCTTCATGTGACATACCGTGGGATAGATGAATCCTTGGGCATTAGTTCCTCATGTGTGCATTTAATATTGCTCCTTAAAAAAGGTTTGTTCTCGTTGGATAATAGCATAAGTGACGATAATGACTAACCGCACATTTTGAATCGGCTGAAATTTCTTAAAACTGACTCACCGAATTTCATTAAACTTAGACTTATTTGAAAGCTAAAAATGTTGATCAAATTTGGAAGGGTTAAGGCGAACATTTCCGGTTTGAGAGATGTAATCATATATGTGAATTAACCGCCAAATCCCGATATTTTAATGCACCAACATTTCTTATTTGAAAGCTATTTGATAGGCTCACAATACTAATGGAACAGGATTAAATCTTATAAATGTTTCAATAAGGCTATTTGAATGATAAAAGGAAGGCATATTCATATCTTTAGGTGGATTAGAAAGGGGTTTTACCCTGTTATTCTGAAACCAAAAGTGGTATCAAGATAAAAATCAATTGCGTTCCATGGTATTGTAAGACTTTTTATTTTAAGTTCGTTAAAATCGATTCATCCATCTCATTCATTGTTTTTGCAATTTTAATTTCGGAACTGGAAGTCCCCCCCCCCCCCTGCGCACGGACCTGTGTGAATGAGTCTCAACGTCTCTGCTTTGCCCATGCATATACTTGTGTTACCGTTGTAGTTGGATGTGTATGCCGTTCAACCATCCAATGTCGATCCTGATTTTGCCATCTTTTACATAGTTAATTACTAGAATTGCTTTAGATAGACAGCAGAGCCATGTAAAATCAGATGAGACGAAAATATATCTTATGTACAAGCCGGTTCAAGTATTTAAAAATTAACAAGTGGAAGCAAAATTGAGACATTGGAATAGCGAACTGACATTCAAATACCAAAAATAACAGTTCAACGACTAACAAAGAAGGATCAATAATAAATACATCCAATATTATAAATAAACGAAAAGCTAGTGTTTATAGTTATTTTTAGATTATTTGTTTTTTTTTCTTCCTACTACAGTTTCTAGTACTTATTATTATTAATATCATTTATTTTACCCCGGCTTTAACCTGTTGGTCGTTCACCGGGGGGTTCTAGTACTTCGGCACACGCCAGTATTTATTCTAAAAAAGTCAGGATTTGCTGACTTGCTACTCTGAAAACGGTATCGCCACCTATTGTTCAACATTCAAGCCAAAATTTCTTTCTACCATTCAGTTGAACTCACTCACGGCGAACGGTTGAGGAAATATAGCAAATAGAGTTGTTGGCAATTGAAACTGACCAAGCACAAATTCAAATAGCTGGAAGCTGTTATTCAATTCAGCGAGTCTCGAATAAATAATAAAATTGAATGAGAGGAGATGTGCTGATAGCAAATTTTATTTTCATCGAATAATTTCGTCCAAAATTGAATTTTCTCAATACTGAGAGCAAAATAAAAAAAAAATGAGACGTGTCCTACAAAAATAAAACTTAAAAGAGGTTACGTACTTGCATTAGTATTATTAAAAGGATAATGTTAATTTAAATCAGTCATTCAATAACATACTGGAATGGATTATCGTGGCCAATTCGTTAGTTTGATGGCGGTTGGCGAAATCAGAAAAAACATGCTCAATCTTCCATTTCATCCCCTTAGCTTACTTCACCTCGCTTCACCTGCGTTTGGTAAAAGTGGCTAGAAAATTCATAAACCTCACAGTTGAAATTTTTTTGAGCTCGCTTTGCCCATTCCTTGTTGTGATTTGGATCAAATAAGTTCAACGCAAAAATATTCGTCGAAAAGAATTCAGTATACAACTAGAGCAAGTGTCACTTGAAGTTCAAGAGCTTCTGGAAGTAGCGGTAAAAATGAGAACCTTTCACCAGACTGCCCATTTCCTTTCAGCTTCTTCTGACCTTCGTTAATTTTGTGCGTGATAATCTTCTGGGCGGGTTTATTTCCAAGCACATTCTTTATGCTTTCTCAGTGCTCTGCCATGGCCGGAAGTGGGTCGGTTCCATCATTATCGTGGTATACAAAAACACATCGTTAAATTGATCAGCAGCTGAGTAGAAAAGGCTTCCACGAAAAGCTAAGCGTATTAGGACCAAAACGAAATTAATTTAATATTTCAGCAGAAAACCGGATTCATCATTAGTGGGGTAAAAAATGTCCGATCCATGTTCATGCAGGTGCTTCACCGATGTTATAAGCTTCCATTCATTTCCATCAAAAATGGTATGTTTGTTCTCTTATACGCAATTTTGATATATTTTGTATATTTGATGTCCGTGAAGTCTTTATTATCAACGTTGAGTAATTCTCGTTTCTCTCGCATATTGCAACCAGTACAGTGTAAGGCATCGTTACTAGAGATGGTCGGGTATCGGGTATTTTACCCGAAACCCGACCCGTACCCGTACCCGACGGGTTTTTGGTCGGGTACGGGTAAAAATTTTTATTTTCAATCGGGTACGGGTCGGGTACGGGTAAAAAATTTTACTGCTCACTCGGGTACGGGTCGGGTACGGGTAAAAAAATTTACCGCTCACTCGGGTACGGGTCGGGTACGGGTAAATTTTTTTTTCGGATCGATTACCCGACCATTTGTACTTCACATAAATATGTTTACACGTTGACGAGATTTTTTCATTGCAAAACAGTTCTTCCGAAAAATAATCAATTTGATTCAAGGGGTTTTGACATTCGCGCCTAGGACCAGACCTGTCAACTGGCATCTTTTTCTTCATTTAAAAAAAAGATCAATCATAGTTACGTGAAAAGTTATGTGAATATTTCCCGCCCTACTTTGTTTATAACATATTTAATAAGACACACTGCCTTAGCTCTATGATGTTGCGGTCGGAATCTACTTTTCACGTAGGTTTTAATGGACTGCCATTTTAAAACTGTTTAATGCACAATTCAGTAAAAATTATTTGATTCATATACTGCCCATACTCGCATATCAGTCTCATATCGATTTTCGGCAATTTTGAGCTAGCTTGACGAATGGAGTCTTTCCTCAATATACTCTCAGAAATTGCAATGAAAGTTGAGGGTTTGTTCAGTAAAATATAAAAAAATATCAACTCATTTCTGTGTCCCATATGCTAAAGTACCCGCATATCAGTCCCATTCAGTGCAAAATTTCAATAATTTCATTTGTTGCAATATTGGAACATCAAAGGTGTATTACCGATATTTCATGTAATAATACCAAGATTTAGCATTAGGGAGCAAAGCAAAGTCTTGGTATTACATTCCTTTCGTGGAGTTTGGCCTTTCTGTTTCAACAGACTTCGCAGCCGGTTCTTAGCGTACAGAATCATTGCATGGCTAGTACTATGGATCCTACTGACACTAAGAATCCTTCCAGTTTGGAGCTCGAACATACGACAGCTGGCTTGTAAGACCAGCGTCCTATGTATTGAACCGCCAACCCGGGACCAGCATTAGGGAGCACAATAAATAAAAAAATTCGGAAATAAACTTTTGATCGTCTTTTTCTCAACATGCCGATTTCCCATATGGGACTGATATGCAAGTATGGGCAGTATATAAAATGTAGTGTAGTACTCATATCACATTCAGATACCAGAAAATTGTTATTTTAAATATTGGTTGGAGATTTTCAAAATTTTCGTAGAAATCATTGGGATTCTTACCATAAAAACATGAACATTTATTTCAGAAAATCTGCATAGAAGTTCTTCTTATTCTGCACTTCTGGGTGGTGTCACCTCACTTGAAATGACACCGATTGATGGCACAGCAAGTTGGGCTATATTGCTAGTTAATTTTTGTTTCTTTTCACTGGACTACAAGTGAAAATCTCGATGCATGACAACGTGGAGTCGCAAAAGTAAGGGTGAAAATCTTTTCTTGCGAAATACTCAAATTTTCACCGTGTTCACTCGTTGAGGGTTCCACCGGTTCAATGGCTGTAAAAACCACCAGCTACCGTTAACATCGTGGGTGTGGGTTTGTGAGGCTTACAAAACGGGCATAGTTGACAGATTAATTTAAATCAAAATCATAATTCATTTTGCTTTGTAAAAGGTGATTTTTTTGAGGTTAGGATTTTCATGCATTAGTATTTGCTCAGATTTTTTGAGGTTATGATTTTCATGCATTATTATTTGCTCAGTATGCTCTGACATTTCATCATGAATAGACTTACTAACGAGCAACGCTTGCAAATCATTGAATTTTATTACCAAAATCAGTGTTCGGTTCGAAATGTGTTTCGCGCTTTACGCCCGATTTATGGTCTACATAATTCTGGTTGAATGGCTACGTAAATAAGCAAAATTGCCGCATTTGGAGTGAAGAGCAACCAGAAGCCGTTCAAGAACTGCCCATGCATCCCGAAAAATGCACTGTTTGGTGTGGTTTGTACGCTGGTGGAATCATTGGACCGTATTTTTTCAAAGATGCTGTTGGACGCAACGTTACAGTGAATGGCGATCGCTATCGTTCGATGCTAACAAACTTTTTGTTGCCAAAAATGGAAGAACTGAACTTGGTTGACATGTGGTTTCAACAAGATGGCGCTACATGCCACACAGCTCGCGATTCTATGGCCATTTTGAGGGAAAACTTCGGAGAACAATTCATCTCAAGAAATGGACCGGTAAGTTGGCCACCAAGATCATGCGATTTGACGCCTTCAGACTATTTTTTGTGGGGCTACGTCAAGTCTAAAGTCTACAGAAATAAGCCAGTAACTATTCCAGCTTTGGAAGACAACATTTCCGAAGAAATTCGGGCTATTCCGGCCGAAATGCTCGAAAAAGTTGCCCAAAATTGGACTTTCCGAATGGACCACCTAAGACGCAGCCGCGGTCAACATTTAAATGAAATTATCTTCAAAAAGTAAATGTCATGTACCAATCTAACGTTTAAAATAAAGAACCGATGAGATTTTGCAAATTTTATGCGTTTTATTGTTTAAAAAAGTTCTCAAGCTCTTAAAAAATCACCCTGTAGTAAAAAATTGTAACCAAAAAAATTTCCTAAGAATGTTCAAACTACTTACACTTGAAGGACTCACTGTTCACCATGTTCAAAATTGAATTTTTCACACCGGGAATACACGTACATTGTTTGATTCTTTGGTCAATTCACGTAATCGAACTGATAACACACTATTCATTTTAGGGTATGTTCGCATAACATTCATTTTCGTCACGTATAATATTCAATTTGACATTTGGAACTATTTTACGTGATTTTTCAAGTGATTCGAATGTGAATTTTTATTTATGTGTCAAGATAATGAGCACGCTTACTTGTGGCTCTAAAGAATCGAATCAAAAGTCACACTGTTTCGTAAAAACCATACCTACCCAAAATTGAATACAACGGGTATTACGACATATTGGGTAAATATGCTTCTCGAACAATTTGAGTAGATATTACTCCCTTTTGTTGACATTTGTAAATGAGTATAACGTACCAAAGACATTGAAAATCTACAGGGTCCGCCATCTAACATTTATTTTTGAACTAGCGGTTATTTCGACATTGGTAACCTCAATGTCACTTCTGATTTGACAGAAATTTAGTTGTATCCTTCCGCTGAACGAAAATGGTTGTGTATACGCTTGAGAAACGCGTGAAAATAGTGCAGTTTTACTTTCAAAATCATGGTAATGTTGCGGAATGTGTGCAAAAAAATCATCTTCTCGGATGAGGCACATTTTCATCTCGGCGGGTATGTTAATAAGCAAAATTGTCGCATCTGGGGACGGAAAACCCGCACGTCATCATGGAGAAGCCGATCTCAGAGAGTGACGGTTTGGTGCGGATTTTTGTCTGACGGCATCATTGGGCCTTTTTTTCTTAGAAAATGAGGCAGGAGCCGCCGCCACGGTCAATGGCGAGCGGTAGCGCGTCATCATTAGCGATTGGTTCTTCCCGTTACTTGAAGAGGAAGACTTGGACACCTTTTGGTTCCAACAAGACGGCGCTCCGTGCCACACAGCCAACGCTACGATCGATCATCTGTGCACAGTCTTCGAAGATTGAATTATCAGTCGAAATTCGGATGTCTTTTGGCCGCCTCGGAGCTGTGATTTGACACCGTTAGACTATTATCTTTGAGCGGCTGTCAAAGATAAGTGTTATGTGGACAAGCCAGAGACAATTCAAGCCTTGAAGGATAACATTCGTGCATCCATAGCTGAAATAAAGCTGCATACAATCGAAAATGTATTAAAAAGCTGGACCGACCGTATGGCGTACTGCAAGGCCAGCCGAGGCAGCCATTTGAATGAAATTATATTCCACAATTACCCGGTAGGATTGTACTTTAATATGAAAAAATAAATTTTGAATTCGGATGAACCGTTTGTTTTTTTTTGCATGTTTAAAAAAAAGTTACATTACATTATTCATGTTTCACAGTGTATTTATATGTTTAAAAGTAAACAAGCATTTTAATGTATTTTTCTTACCAACTAGAGCCTGATACGGCTCGATATCTAAAACACTTTATTTTTTCCACACTGAATTTTGGTAAAATTTTTACTACTCATTCGGGTCGGGTACGGGTACAGGTAATTTTTTATCGGGTACGGGTCGGGTACGGGTAAAATTTTTAATTTTTTATCGGGTACGGGTCGGGTACGGGTAATTTTTTTTTATTATTGATCGGGTACGGGTCGGGTACGGGTAATTTTTTAAATTTTCAATCGGGTACGGGTCGGGTACGGGTAAATTTTTTTGCAGATCACTCGGGTACGGGTCGGGTTCGGGTATAAGAATTTCTATACCCGACCATCTCTAATCGTTACCTCGTCATGTATGATGGTTAATACCGAAAAGGAATCCAAGACAGGGAGCTTAAAAACATAAATTCTCAATGTGCACATGGCATTGGGGGATGCATAGCAGAAAGATCCTACGAAAAGATAGTGTTAGTGGTCAACCTTTTGTTTAGAAATGTCTTGAATGCTTGAAAATAAAAGGGGACGTTTTAGTCAGCAGTGACGTTTTATAATACTTTTCCCTAGTTTCGCATCACGCGAAGTGTTTTTGGTGCTTTTGATGACCCAATCGACAGCTTACTCATGGACATGTTTTTGTTTCGTAGAAACAAATTGCGATAAATCAAATATACGAATGAGTGACAGCACTCCCTAGAGTCGGCTGTCCGGACAATGTCAATAAATGAACATTTATTAACATACTAGCTCTTGTTGTGATACTCAAAATCAATGGCAGTTTGCACAATGTAAATTAACGATTTATTATTATGCGTATTGCTGTAACCAAAATCTTCGAAAATTTATTCACATATTGATATTGAGCTAATTTTTCAATGAACTTTCTACGCAGTTTAAACTTCAAAATAAATGAAATGCCTTTTGTCTAAGGCCCGGAGGGTCGAGTGTCATACATCATTCAGACCAATTCGTTGAGATAGGAAAGTATCTGTGTGCGTATGTGTATATGTTTATGAAACAATTTTGTAATTTTGTCTTGAATACTACTTACTTTACTATGGGATGCCTTTTCGAAATTTACTCCGCACAAGAATGAGCAGAACTAGATCGTGAATATCTCTTGTTATATTTGAGGCAGAAACATAATTTCTTGTCCATACCATACGGCAATTTATTCAGCAATTTATGATAATTTGTTTAGTATTATGAGACATCCAAAAATAACACAAAGCTGAAGTTTTCTGAAATGTTTGATATGAACGAGCATTAGGATGAAATTCAGTAGAAATACAGAATACTTTCCGTGATTGAGTGCATGTGCATGTTGCTAAAGACGGTTAATTTAGTCATTCAGTTCATAACCAAAATGCTCTTATAATTAATTTATTAGTTGAACAATCCGACCACCCAAGTAACACGTTAGGTTGCTGTCCTGTATTTTTTTACAGATTGTGCAATTTATCAAATTAGTTCATATTACTATTGTAGTAACTGTTGTGTTATGGAAAAAGCGCAATTTTTCTTTGTTGTGCAACATATCTCCAAGTTCTTCCGTTGTCACGAACATTTATTCACAAATATTGTGCAACTGATACAAAAACTCATGCATCGATCCCATTACAAATGCAGCAATTAAATCAGCTTAAAAACAATTGTGAAACTCATGGAAACTACTACGTAATGTAAACAAGAATTGAATTGATGCTTACAAAAATATAGCCAACATAATTTCTAATGAATAAGTTTCACATTTGATTTTCAATGCAACTGCCCGTAACACAAACATGGAATTTTAAAAATATTCTGCACATAAATAAATGGTAATACTACATATTGTAGAAATAATCTTTTATGTTTTAGTAAATGGAAAATCGACAACGAACTGCATTTTTATGGTGAAACATGTCTTCGTACGCTTGAAATTTTCATGCGCCTTTGAATGTACGTGTTTTGATGATTGCACATCAATTTCTATGAAAATAACAATCTATTCTTTGTAATGAATATGATAGAGAGAGTGTTTAATTTACGTATAAGAAAGTTATCAAACATTCATACACCTTTTCAGACGATTTTAATCATATTGATGTTTCAATTAATCTGACAAACCTTGAAATGAATTTTTCTTAAATATTTTCCAATAAGGCTACGAGGGTAACAGTATGTTGAAAAGAAAATGGTTCACCCAACGTAATGATTTATTTCACCTAAATAAAACGAAATTTAAACATGTAAATATTGCAATGAGAAAATTTTGTTTTTATTTTTATCAAAATAGTTGTTTTTATTTTTATAATACTAGTTGACTTAAACAACAATACAGTTTAGTCATTCATCTGAGTGAATCCGACATTTGTGATACGCACTGTAGGTATTATTTTGGTGACCCCATGTGCTGTAGTTGCAAGAACAAGTTGCTCAAGCGGTAATATATAACTATGAGAGTAACTTATTGAACTTAACTTCTCGTTCAATATTCTTGAAAAGTGATGTCAGGTCTGTTCATTTTTTCACGAGATGAAAACCGAATACAAATTAACTGATTTGATTTTTGTTTTCATTGCGTAATATTCTCATTTCGGTAAAATTTGCGTTCATTTCAAGCAGATAAATCTGATACAATTTATTTGCAAGTTTCGAATTGTTTTTTTTTAAGGAAGAAAGCTACACACACTGACCTAAAATTTCATGAGGCAGTCAAGACAATGCGGACTCGGCAGCAAAATAGTTTTTACTGCGAGGTTTTCAATTCGGCTCATCAATTTTTGCCTTGCGGAGAGCATAATTTCACATCACTTTTTCTTCACAAGAGATATACAGCCATTTCGGCATATATTGAGTCCGATACAATTATGACAGCCATTTGGAAAATTTATGATAAGTTGAACAATGGTTTTAGTTACTTCGTATTTACATGACGATGTGAAAGTTTTGGCAGAGCTTCTATAACTACTAGTGCACAATTGTTTTAGATATACTTAAAATTGTTATATAGTAATTTTTTTTCGGTATTATCGTAAAACTTAACAGTGATAAGTTGCACAACCGATTTTAATATATTTAAAAATCTTATTGAGCATATCTAACATAAAAAACAATTCTAAAACAATTAATTGTAGAACCTCTTGAATTTCAATAAGTTACATTTGCTACTTCTGGCAGTTGTTATGAATCTTATAAATCGCTTTTTCATATTCTTATGAATTTTAAATTTCCAAATTCAAAAAGTCAAAAGCCAGCATATTGTAAGAAATTTCGTTTTATTGTATTCTCCTATTTTTAATGTATGACTTTTACATTGCTATATGTTTCAGATACAACAATTCAACAAATATGTTCGGACACTTCCCAAAAGATAGCCCAGAAAATACAAATATACGAAATTTTGAAGAGTTGGGTCTGTCGAAGTACAAGGAAAGGTGAGTCTCAACTCATATGATGATTAATAAATCAATTTCACTCGCCTTTATTATGAATAACGACGTTTGTATTTCCAATAACGCTGGTAAAATCAAAAGAAGCTACATTCAAGCGAAATATCCCGAATAAGGGTGACTAGCTTGTTTTTAAGCAATTAGATTATATTCGTGTTAGAAAATGTATCATCTATCATCATATTTTTGTTAGAACTAAGATCATGTGAGCGTCAGTGAAAATTTCCAGTTCCAGTTTTACCATTAACAAAAGTCTATTTTTGATCATTTGATTTTATAGGATGTGTACATTATTCTATGTAAATGCGTTTTATACGGATCAGGGTCATTTCGCCGAAAGCCATTTCGTCGAAAGGGTTATTTCACCAAATGTCATTTCATCGAATTTTTCAGTACTCTTAATATCGTAATTGTAATTGTTTTAAAGTAAAGACAAATTAAAAATGATAATGTTTACTCCCGGTTTGTTAAATATAATCGTACTTCGAAAAAATCCACTTGAATGATTTTTTTTATTCTCCTAATTATTTTATTTTCATATCCTAATCTTCATAGCGGAACCGATTTTCACAAATTAACACGTTGACTGCCAACTACGAGATAACTCGTATATTCCGTTCTTTGCTAGGACCCCGACTACGAGTTATCTCGTACTGTGTTTACTTGCCATTGTCGCGTAGCTACGCTTAAACTCGTAGCATATCAGTGCTAATATGGATTTCTGTTACATAAGCCAACTACGAGATAATTCGTAGGCCTATTTTTTTTAAATACATTTTCTATGCTTTTTGATGATTACTATGTAATATAATTATAGTCTTTAATAATATAAAATGATTAAATGCCATTGGCTTTTTAGACCGGAATTCTGAGAATGGTCGTGGCAGTCAACGTGTTAAGATTCAAATAAAAGCTCTCATGGTCCCATAGCCTGCTATTGAATTTCGTTTGGATCCGACATCCGTTTACGGAGATATAAGATGGTATGTACCAAAATAATGGAAAAAATATGCACTCACTTTTTTCGGCACTTTGAACCGATTATCTTTTTTTTTTATTTAAAAGATATTTTATTCAGGCCTGTTTGCGTACAGGCTTTACGTGGCCGATTTAGCTGAGTGTTTAGATAATTTTTTTTGTATTGGATCTCGTTGTCACCCTTTTTCTAGGGGGAGAGGAGCTTTCATTTTCCTCCTGCGAGGATTGAGGGGCAGTTTGTTCGTGGTTCGTCTCGTCATCCATTGCCGTGGTATTGTTGTTGATTTCGTTGCTAGTTTCTGTAGATGCGCCTTGTTGTACATTGTTTGCAGTTGCTGGTTGGTTAGATGGCAAGCTGTTAATTGCAGCTGGTGTACTTTGTTCAATGGAGGATACGTTGGATGGTTTCGTTGAACATGCTTCACTGTTATTGGTGATTGTCACAGGTGTACTGGGATTGCTTGGGGTTGGTGTGAAGGAAGCACCGATGCCCTTTGGTATAGTTGTCTCCTTGTTCGGTTTATCGCATGGCTTACCGTAGTGAACAGCTTTTTGGCAATATTGACATGTGGCCATCTGATTGTCATAGGTAACAAGTGATTTGCACGGTATTCTTGTATCCAGACCGAATGTCACATAAGAAGGTATAGGCCTCCTCAAGCGCATGCGTAACAAACGTACGCCATTTAGAATACCGGGGAGAAAATTCTTCCACTTTTCTTTTTCGATAGAGAGAATCTCTCCGTATTGGGACATGGTTTTGCGAATATAAGGATTGATGACGCTTGAGGGAAGATCATGCACACGCACTTCTATAGCACTATCTTTCATATATACTGGAATGTTATACTTGATATTTTCATGCTCCACATAGTGCACATTATTTTTGTCTTTAGCGAATTGAATTGCATCCAACTCTTTATAGAACTGGATATAAACAACATTATTGGTCTTATTGCATTGAAGTAAATGCACACGTTTAATGTGAAGATGCAGTTCTCGTATCGAATGTCGAATTTTGCACTGTCTGAAGTCAACAATAATTGTATTGTTTCGTACCGACGGTAGCTTTTGTTCGTTTGGTTCACTCATTTAGAGATCGTTCTATTGTTCACTACACAATACTGTACTTGGTTTCTTCTGTCCCAAACGTAAGCGGTTTTGGTTTATCGACTGACTTGGATGAGATGTGAAACCGAACTGATTTTTAAAAATCTTGTTTTGATGTAAAGCTCATATATGCTACTGTGGAATTTCATCTGAATCTGATTTCCGGTTCCGCAGTTACAGAGCGATGAGTGTCAAAGTTTTCAAATCGTCATATAGAATGACAATATGAACTACACTGGTACATGGTGGTACGGTGGAAGAAGAAGGCATAAAACGAACGATGCGTGCTTTGTTCCATTTCGTACACGCTATAAAGAAAACGACACGGTTACGAATGTCTGCTACTAGTGTTTGATATTAGTAAAAGACGATGTTGCGGTTGATAAATTTTTTTAGCTATTTTATGATAAGTGCGACCGACAGAATAAAAGAATGTAAAGCCGGGGTAAAATAAATGGTATAAAAAAATAAAAGATTGTCAATGAAATGAAGTTTATTTGATGAAATATGCAACAACTTTGAAGTCAATATTAATAATAATAATTCATCCAAACCTCCATTTACGAACCTTATATATGTATGTATGTATGCTTACACACTCACTCGTTTGCGTATATGTGTATATATTTATACATTTTAATGATCGCTTTTACTTCACCAATATTTATATGTGTTAGGAAATATAAATATTTGCACACATGCGTACGTATAATTATACATATATAAGTTACGTAAATGGAGGTTTGGGTGTAATACTAATAATTATAATCCTACTACATGGATTATGCTACTGAATCGTGGTGTTTAGCTTGACCTATAATGCAGAAGTAACAGAAACGCAGGTTCGCTTCGTTTGTTAGATTTCGTTTAGTTGGTTTATTCGAAATAGAGCTTGAAATAGTAAGTCTAGGTTTAGCTAAGTTCAAAACTGTTTCAGTTTGGAGGTCATATTTGTTGCTGGCAAAAAGGATCTCACTCACTTTTCTTCATGATGGCCAAATCGATTTTTACAAACTTATAGGTTTAAAGGAAAAATCTTGCAGTTTCATGCGGAATTCCTTAATTTGTTGTGGATACTACTTTCGGTTCCGGAACTACAGGGTAAACAGGATTTGTAGAGTTTGTTAGATTAAGTCCGAACAAACTTTCCTATTTCTATTCAATGAACAGTTGTTTTTTCGGATTCCAAAGTAATATTTATGAAGTTATGAGTAATATAGGAAAAGCTTCATTACACCATTAAGTGGATTAGAACAGGTTTTACCTAGGCCATTCAAAGAAATAATGCTAGAATCAAAACTAGAATGGAATTGCTCGAGTTGCTTTACCAAACCAAAACAAAAAGGATTATAAGGTCCTTTTGATTGAAACGAAGAAAAGTTCAACCCCATTTGTCAACACACTAGGGTTTTGGACGGAATCTCTCCTCACTTTTATTAGAAAGGTTCAAAATACTTCAAACTATGTACCATTTTTTTCTAAATTTTCGCACAACAGGCAGTAAAAAAAGTAATGCATAACACATATACAAACGTTTACAAGATTATCACAATGTATTCCCGAGATTCAATGTGTGTATGAACATTTCAATAACTGTGGTCAGATTTGAGTAATTTTCAGCTCTTTAAACTGATTATTTAGAATAAGACAAAATAACAATGCAGATAGGCGTAAAGCCATGGGTAATAATACACATAAAAAGATAACTGCGTAATTCTCAATGCATCATTTATTTAATCAAAGCTCAAATATGTTGATGCGCAAACATCACGAAGCTTACATATTTTTTGCCTCCAGAGCTATAAAATTATTTTTATGAACGGAAGCAATTGTTCCAATAATGTTTCAATGGTTAATTTCCATAATCCAATTAATTGCCCGTATGCCACCGATTTCCGATAATATTTCCATAGTTTTCAATATTAACGGTTGGTATGTCAGAGAAATAAATCCAACCGACCGTTATTGGTGAACTTTATGGCCGGCGGAATGTGTCATAGCTCAAACCGATAAACCATAGAAAAACGCTTAAACTCATTTTCACATGCATCGCCCCATGTGTTGATGCGGTTTAGTATAGCTTAGCTAATCCTTGCTGTCGATAGGTCTAGCATATACCTCGTGAGTCCAATCTACTATACTTGGATCTGTTTCCTACCAGACGTTGACACATTGGATCAATTTCATTAATTATGATTATCGTTTAGTTATGGACCCATTCGTTTTCCCATGCTTGCTCGGTCATTCGTCGTTCGGACATGAAACGAAACTCTATTAATCATCGAAGACATTTGTTTATTTGAGGTTTTCCTGCTCATCATCAGCACTCGCAGTGGTTTGCTGTAGTTGAGTCTTGTATGAGAATGATAAATGTATAAACATGCACCATGGAGCAATTTATCGCAATTAAACTTTCAAAAGTGAATGTTTGGTCATGCTAAAAGAATGTGATGGCACAAGACGTTAAAAATGACATGTATATAACAAGATGAATAATGGATGATGTTGAGTGGTTTCTGATTTGTTTGGCTTTTGATTTATTTATTTTTTCGGTTAATTAGTAATTCATGAGCGATAGTTCAAGAATGGTTTTCAAAATATTAATGGAGTTCAGTAGGAATGTTTCAACATTTCATAATGCTAATATGGTATCCTGCGAATGGAAAATTCATCAAAAATGAACAGTTTGTTAAATTTGGCTTGATCACTAATTGGAGTTTAATTAGTAACGTCGTTGAAATATGCTGCGGGTAGTATTTAAGCTTTAAACGGTTCTGACCAACAATTCACCCACGAGCTGTTTCATTAACGGATAGTCGTTTGCTAGCAAAATATGATATAGTGTATGCCATAATGGTTGAGCTTACTCTACTGTTGGAATGAAATATCCCGGTAATGAAACGTGAACAAGTTTCGTAGAATTGTGATTAGAATAACACTAGTGTTATTAGATTTGCAAACGAATTCCCTATGAACCAAGTGCACTGAACTGCAAAGTTTAACTCCGAATTTTACTCTCAAATACCTATCAAGGCTATCCGTGTTATCCCACTCTATTTTACCAAAACTTTATTATTTGCCACATTCCAAACGGATTGCGGCACATAGCACTAGTTCATAGTCATCAGTGCGACAACGCCAGCAGCTTCAGTCCGGACTCCGGACAGATAACACAGTCGGCAGGAGCTTTTTGTTTGGCTGCCAGAAAGTTTACTCTCTCGGCGAGGCAGACACAGATTTTATCGAATTTGATAGATGTTAATGGAGGTCCGTGGAGGCAGCAGAATCCGCCCAACCCTTACCACCGAACTCAGAACTCTTTCAGCAAACTCACAGCGTAATCACATCTCGTCAGTACGGGCTCCGGTCAGATAAAGTTTTTATTTTCGATACTTAACTTTTGGGCGCCTTCAACGCAAAAGGACGATGTAATTCAAGGCCCCTTCAAGTGACTAAAAAAAACAGACGAGTACTCTTTGTCGGATTTTTACGGCTGAAAAATCGGGTTTTTTGTTTATATAGCTCTAGAGACCCGACTAATCCGCCACCGTAGTCGCAGCTTTCATCGTTAAATTACACAACCGATTCTCCCGAGTTTGCTGGAATAACCCCGAAAGAATGTGGATCACTTGGTATTAGTTTAAATCTTTTTCTTTTATTTACAGTAGTTTTTTATTCGTTCATTTCAGTTTTATCACTGGTGTCGAGTCAAATACTATCAATGATCACATTAAACTCAAGAAGTGTTTCTTATTGAAAATTCTGATTCACAACAATGAAAATTTATAAAATTGTCGATCAATAAAGGGCTTAGCTTTTTTGTTCAATCAGCTCACTGCCAACTGCCTGATAACTTCCATTTTTTCATTTGTTCAACGCTTCTGCAAATTTGATACGAAAACTTTTCGAATAATGGATAAACACGTATTTCGCTTCTCATTGATGCCAAAATTTAATACCACCAATGTTTATTTAATGTTTCATAAAGGTTCAAATTGCGTAAGCCGACGAAATGGTAGCTGCCTTCAAAATAAATCAATGTTTTGTCTTTCATGAGTATGTTGTATGAGTATGACTTTAAGGCTGTGGGAAAATTAAGCGGTAATTAAATACATACATTTAATTCTATATTAAAGCAATTCGACTATGCCAAATTTTTACAACATACAGTCCAATGAGGTGGTCATGATTCAAATACTCACATACAAAACGAATGCTCACTGCTAAAAATAAACATCTTTTTAAAATGTGTTTATCTGAATACATTTCATGTTTCAGGGCGCACTAATCAATCAATCAGGTCTAGTTGGCCGAACGGCCGTTTAGCAGAGCAGCTTTTTTGAAAAAGCTATTGTGCGCAGTGGCGACATCTATAATGATTTTGGTGGAGCATTAGGTCTCCCACGTACCGATGTAATTTTATGTATTTCTGTGTTGTCGTTTGTGCAGGAGTACATTTTTTTTCTTTTTTCGGCACTGGTGAGTAAATTTCTGTTTTTGTAAAGTAATACGTGTAACGTGGATCAATTTATATTTGATTTCCAAAAACGTGGTTCCATTGGAAAGGGTATTCAAAACTTAACAAAATGGCTTATTGGTTTTTAGAATAACCTTACTCTTATTTTTGTTAATCGTGAATGTTCTCGAAAACATTCATTGGGGCAGGTTGGCCGAGTTTTGTGCGGGGTTGGTTGGCCGAATTGTAATTTTGGCTTAGAGTAAAGTAAACCTGGATATTCGTGAAATGTTATCCTTTTTTTGGACGGAATTGGGTTGTATATTTATATTGATGATTATAAGGAAACTAATTCCAGAATAGTTAAAAATCCGAAAGTGAAACTCGGTCAACGAGCCCCGGTCTCCCCTACACTTTGTGCTTTAAAAATTTAGCGCATTGAGAATCGAATGTAAACCAAGTAAACAGATGTTAGTAATTTGTTTACTACGTTCGTTTTATTTAGTACTTATGTCGTAGATCTAGTTCGCACCAGGAACGTACCCAGAGGGGGGCCCAAGGGGCCCTGGCCCCTCCCGAAATCAAAAAACAAAGTCTTGGCATTACATACTTTTTGTGGAATTTGGCCTTTCTGTTTCAACAGACTTCGCAACCTCTCCTTAACGTACAGAATCATTGCATGGCTAGTACTACGATCCTACTGACACTAAGAATCCGTCCAGGTCGGGGCTCGAACATATAATAACTGTCCCCGGAATCAGGAACAGAAATGAGTTTTTTGACCATCAACTAACAAAATTTGCTCATTAGAAGATTTCCCCAACCAGTTTTAAATAACCCACTCCTTTTCGCAATCGAATTTTTTTTTCGATGCTTAAAAGTCGGTTTTCACAGTTATTACAATCAATGTCGAAATCAAAGAAAATGGTACTGGATGACCAGAAAGTGCCAAGACGATTAGTACTGAGCAAACATTGTTTGAAGAAAACTTGGAATCTAAAACTATGAGTTTTTGCAAGTTTCAGCGAATGAGAAAGATGCCCTGCCGCTGGATGCCGCACTTGCATACTCAAGATTAAAAAGATGAACGGGAGCACACTTCGGAAACATTTTTGCCTATGCTGAAGAGTGTTGGTGTCGGTTGGTTACTGTTGACGGAGTCTAGATCCATTATTATACTCCAGAAAATAGAATGATTAACAGACAACAGACTGAAATCGGCACGAGTGCTCCTAAGCGGCCTAGGAAGGCTAATTGGGCGGAATAGTTATGAAGTCAGTTCTTTCGGTTTGTCTCGGTATACTTTTCCTGGAGTACTTCGAAAAAATAAAAACACCTTCGACAGCAAGTATTTGTGTGCATTATTGGAGCGATTGAAAATCGGTTTTTCGGAAAAATGCACAGATACACAAGAGCATAGTGTGAGTGGCACCGTCACTCCAAATGAAGAATTTATATTTTAATACTGTCCAGACCAGAGATGCAAAGTAAGACTTTTAAAAATTTTCTCTGATCCAGACTCGGAAGTTGACTCGATGAAATTCAATAGGATCATATGGGATTATAAGGCACTTCATTTGAATATAAATTTGTTAAAATCGGCTCGAACATCTGTTCGATAATTAATCAACAAATTTTGCAAACTTTACCAGAGTTGCAAGAGCGTGACTTATAGGAACACACCCTTGAAATTAAAGGTTTTAATACTCATCACTCAGTTTTTCCGGAACCAAAAATAGAACCCGAACCATGGGACTATATGATAAAAGAAATGTAAAAAATTGATCCCTTCCCTTTGACACATAGAACTTCTTGCTTTAATTCCTCATTGTCCAATCCAAAATATGTGAGTACATATTTACTTAAATTGCTAATTACTTGCACTCGCTCTTTAAAAAACCAAACAAAAAATACTAAAGGCACAAGAATCATCAGTTATATGCATTATTTCTTATTTGTGGGCCCCTCCCGAAACGAAATCCTGGGTACGGGTTTGGTTCGCACACCACAGATATACAGATTATATGAATGCTTGAACTTCAGAACAAATTGGCTCAAAAAATTTCTTACTTCACAACCATTTTAGTATAAATTGTCGTGAAAAATCCAACACTGCAAAAAAATTTCCAGAAATTAAAGCATTTTCCAATCTGCTTCGTAAAAACTAAAAAAGCATTCCCGTTTTACACTGTGTGCATTTCACTCCAACCCAAAAGCTTCAAATATTGTATTGATTATAACAAAACAGTTTCATGTATAGTTTTGCACCTGCGGAAAAGCGTGCAGAATATTTTAAAAATAAAGGTGCTACCAGCTGATAACATCAGTGGTGTGATAAGTCGTTTTCCATTACTAACACTAATGTGATGCAATCGGTGCTGCACCTACTAACTCTGCCGAATTTAAATGTTAAATCAAATATTTAATAATTGAAAAGACAGTTCCCGAAAAAATAAAGAGGGTTGCGATAATCGAAAATTGTATTCATTGCCATTCTTTTGGCATTAAAAATCTTCACTTTACGTCAATCACTCATTCACTGTCAATTAAAAAATTTAAAACTAGCCGCGTAAACTTTTTTCTGTTTTAATTTTGAACGATAGTATCTATCAGTGCGGTAAAATTTCATTTTCAATTGAATGCTATCAGATGAAAATGAGATTTATGGCCACTGACCGTCAGCATATCGATATAAATTTATATGACTTTTGTTGCCATTTTCAATTGAAGCTCCCAGAAATCATTGTCAGTTGAATAACCGTACCTAGTCATTTGAAGTTTTGCTTGCTCAGTTTCAAGCGCCAAGTAGTCTAGCTCCTTCATTGTCTTCGCTCTTGGTAGTGAGCAAGTTCGAATGAATAGAATTATAAATGGAGTAAAGTATTAAAAATGAAAACTGATGGAGGAAACTATCAATTTATGTGTATTCTGTAAGTGATATTAGGTGTACAACTTTGCTTCCGCCGTATTTTTCCAAAATTTAAAGCTTTATTGCGAAAAAGTGCTTACAGATGTATTATTCAAAGTATTGTCCGTCGCTAGCGATAACTTTCCACCATCTTTCCGGAAATTTTCGGATCCCGGCTCGAAAAAAGGAGTCCTTTTTTGACGCTATCCATGAAGCAATCCATTTTTCCAACTATTCGAAGGATTGAAAATGTTGATCTGCCAGGCCGTGTGCCATCGAACGGAATAGGTGGAAGTCAGAAGGGACGACATCTGGGGAATACGGCGTGTGGGTAAGACTTCCCATTTCAGCGTTTCCAGGTACTTTTTGACCACTTTTGCGACGTGAGGCCGAGCATTGTCGTGTTGGAGGATGACTTTGTCATGTCGCTCTTGATACTGTGGCCGCTTTTCTTTTCGCACGCGACTAAGGCGCATCAGTTGCGTTTGGTAGCGATCTCCTGTGATGGTTTCACCCGGTTTTAAGAGCTTGTAGTAAATTGTTGTTCATCTTTGAAGGTTTTTTCTCTTCCACCATCATGTTTGCTTCGATATCGAAATCACCATTTTTAAAACGTTGAAACCACTCCCGACACGTTCTTTTACTCAGAGCAGCATCACCGTAAGTTTCTGAGAGCATTCGATGTGCTTCAGCTGCATTTTTTTCGAATTGTAACAGAAGAGTAAAACTTCCCGCAATTGGCGAGAGTTGGGCACATAAACAGACATTCTAGAGCGTGAATAATACGAAAACAAGAACAACTGTCACTGAAACGGCGATGACAATTCGTTAGGCACTGTACACACTCATTTTAAAGGCATTATCATCTATGTATTTTAACCAGCCTCAGCCGGTACAGCCACCTATCAGAAAACGGCGGAAGCAAAGTTGTACCTGATATTTCAGCTACCTGATTTGTCTTCCATCTATTATCTTGAACCAATTCGAATGTTTACATAAACCTCATATGAAGGCCGCTCTCACATTATTGAAAGAGATATTTTGTTACTTCAAGAGATCAAGGTGACGGTGGTTAAACTGAGCTTTGATTTGAAGAGAATCGATTGAAGAACTGAATACTGTCGGTTCGGTACATCAGCGAACATTATGTGTGTCAGAGTGGGAAGTTTACTGCAGTACAGAGATCTTCAGTGTGTTTCACATTCGGTTTCAATTGAATTGAATGAAATTTTACTGCACTGGTAACTATAGGGGCTAGGGTCCACTAGGAGTACCTATTATCGTTCTCCGGACAGTACCAGCCTTAATGCCGGAAAAAACTTCATCAAGAATAGATCCGCTGGATTAATGGTTCCATGTCGTTAAAGGCGACAATTGCAGGAGTTTCTTTTCCCCTTCAGTTATTAGATTTTTTCAACGTTTCACATCTACTAAATTATCTCTTCATTCAACTTCAGTCAACTTATCAATTTAGTTTGTTTTGGTATTTTTCGTCTTCCTTGTTATTGCTTGTCTGTCAAGATTATAAATTGAATGATAAAATTGAACTATTGCACAAATCCGTTAATATCACAATGTCAATAACAGAGAGGCAATGATCGGTATATTAATTAAATAGTAAGAAAATACTTGTTTGTTTGATAAATTAATTGATCTACCAATATAACCAATTAAGCATTTTTCGCGGTAAATATTAAAGTGGAAATAATAAACAATCAAGATGCGCGTGAAATCTGTTTACCTTTTTTTGGTGACTTAAAATGATTTGATATAATTTTTAGAATATATCTCTACAATGAATCAACTATTTTGTCTAAATCCTATTCACTCGTTTATTTTGTAGCAGGTAATTTCATTTAGAAATACGGAAGTTTCTGATAGTTACCCTATAGTATTTCAAGTTTTCCTTCAGTTTCCTCGAATGAAGACTGTGACTTAAGACTTCCCGAGACTTCAGTACCATTACTGAAACTTGTGGAGGCCGCAATAGTATGAAAGGCCTCTAGAGCAATTCCAGAAGTGCTTAGCAAATCATCAGAATCGACCTTCTCCGATTTGGATGAAACTTTGCACATGGCTTCAATATGGCAAAGCATAAGTTTTGAACCGATGGAGAGGTCAATCCGACTCACGACTGATTTTTAAAAAGCGTGTATGTATTTTTGCATTTCACAAAAATTGCCTTTTTCAAATCGTTGTAACTTGGAAATCGTTAATTGTACAAAAATGACGTTCAGGAAGAAGTTGTAGGGAATCGATTGGGCACTCTAAAAATATACAATGAAAAAAAGTTTTGATTTTTTTCTCAATAATTACAAAATTATCCGAAAAAGTTAAATAAAAGGCGGGTGGGTGATGTCAGAGACATAACTGGATGTCGTGAATACGAAAACAAATGACATGTTCCTTAACACTTCCGAATATCAATTAGTTGATCAATTGTATGAATTATGAAAGCATTCCCCTTTTCCACATTTTTCGCAAAAACAAAGAAGGCTTCACTTGATCTCGATTACTGTGAATTTCACACAGCGAAAAGTGCAAAAATCTAACCAAACTGTTCTACATTTGCACTAAACTGAGGATATTTCCTTTCGATTTGCGAACAACAAATCCTAATAGTTCTTCAGAAAACTTTTAGAGCCATTAGAACGGCTGATTTTTTATAATGCTCTCCAACGTTGCTTTTTCATCCATCGAAATGACTGGCAGCTGTGACGTAATCGCTCTTGTCGGAAGCGAAACTAGCTGTGCAGGCGACACAAAACACATCTGCTCGCAGTGGCGATAGAATCCAAACTGATTCAATTTTTGTGAAGAGATTTCCTTTTATGTGATTTCGTTTGTAGCTTTTTCACTAATGGGCGGTCCTAACGGCTATAAAAATAGCCGCATACAGAATTTTAATGTCGATTATTTCATTTCGGTTTTGCATAATTTATTGAAAAAAACTATCAAAATGCTGTAGGGATTTATTTCCAGCATTCAGAAGGGTCAAATTGCGTAATTCTCTGCGATATTAAACTCGGAACATTTTTCGCAAAAAAAGGCTTCACTTGATCTCGATTACTATGAATTTCACACAGCGAAAAGTGCACAAATCTAACCAAATTGTTCTTGATTTGCACTAAACTGAGGATAATTACCTGTGATTTGCGAAAAACAAATCCTAATAGTTCTTTAGAAAAATTTTAGAGCCATTAGAACGGCTGATATTGTGTAATGCTCTCCACCGTTGTTTTTTTTCCCAATGCTAATGACTGGCAGCTGTGACGTAATCGCTCTTGTCGAAAGCGAAACTAGCTGTGCAGACGACACAAAACACATCTGCTCGCAGTGGCGATAGAATCCAAACTGATTCAATTTTTGTTATGAGATTTCCTTCTATGTGATTTCGTTTGTAGCTTTTTCACTAATGGGCGGTCCTAACGGCTATAAAAATAGTCGCATATAGAATTTTAATGTCGATTATTTCATTTCGGATTTGCATAATTTATTGAAAGAAACTATCAATATGCTGTAGGGATTCGTTTCTAGCATTCAGAAGGTCCAAATTGAGGAACTCACTACGATATTCACCACTTTTCGGAACAACATTTTTCTTGAGCGATTTGTTGTACAGCAGCAGCTATTTTCTTCTCTTCCTCAGAACGCGTTCTGATTGGCTGGTGTTGACATGGGTCAAATGAGATAGGTTTTTCAATAGTGTACTATTGAAATACTTCAATGCTTTTGCTATACACGTTTAAGTTGAAAAATTTCGATTCTATTGGTAGTTAGATTATATAAATCCTTCCACAGATCACTGAGCTATGAGCTTTCAAAATACGAGAAAGGCAAACGCGCCATATGAATTATCCTCTTTGATACTCGTTTATACCAAACATTTCAGAAAAGTTTAATTTTGAACTATTTGAGATTATGTCACACAACTGAAAATTTTATCATATAATTGTGATCATATTTCCGATTGCATGTAGCAAAAATTATGTTGATTCGTTAGATACAACAAGAGATATTCACGATCAAAAACTTATCACTCTCTCAGAGGGTAAATTTTGAAAAGGCACCCCATAGTAAAGTAAGTCGTATTCACGACAAAAAATATCAGGGTTTTAATATTTTTTGATATATTTTATTTTAAAGCTGTTATTAAAACCTACAGATTGATGGCTATCCCATCCGTGTCTTTTGAAAAATGAAAAAGTTACAGCTAAAACAGTTTACGGGTGCATGCAAATGATCAAGTTCTTCTCGTTGTAATTCGGAAACCGTTAATCGTACAAAAATGACGTCCAGGAAGAAGTTGTAGGGAATCAATAGGGTACACTAAAAATATATACACCGGCACCGGAACTGATCAAAGTACTCTGGGGTTAACAGAACATGTGCTTTGAAAGATGATTTGCTAGTCCCAGCTCCGATCAACTAGGAATTCTCTGTACAACTTCAGCTAATCCCGATCAGTAACGAAGTAGTGACCAAGGGTGGTCGCTCAAGGTCAAGTTCATAATTTTGAACGATAGTACCTAAGACTTTTGTTGATGAACTGAAATAATTTAACAACCAATCGATTCGGAAGCATTTAACTTAAACATGTATAGCAAAGTCGTTTCAGTATTACAATAGTATACTATGGAAGAATTGCTTTGAATCGACCTTTGTTTTCACGAGCCAATCACAGCATGCCATCATGATGTAATTTGTTTCATTTCTCTCGCACGGCCAACGGTTTCGATCGTTGCTTCACACCTCACATTTCATTTAGTAGCAGTTCTGCCTCGATAGGTATAAGCAGGATTTTTCTTGCATAATGAAAAAGGCTCGCTCCCTTCTGCATCGTATGAACCTTCGCACAACGAAACAGGTAGCTTGTCTAGTGAGTGGATGACAAAAATGAGTCGCTCGCTTTTGTGAAGTGTGTGGATGCCATTTTCCATTTGCTGAATACCGTGTTCGCTTGAGTATATTGAATATCGATCAGCTGTTGATTCTACGATTACTAGTAAGACAATTTATAAATTTATTTGAGCGCTTTTATCACGGTGATTTGTTGATGAATTTACCACATTCAACTTGATTTGAAAGCATTAATTTAATAATGTACGCCTGAAAATAGATTGATTTGTCGTTGGAGTCGTGTGCATACTGGCATTTACGATCAAAACGGTGGCTTGCAAATGGATTCAATTCAAAGTTGTGTTATGAAGATAATCATAGATACTTCTTTTTTATTAAGCATGGTTAAACACAATGAAGTATCATTATCCGTAAGCCCATAGGTACTATTATTGAACCAAACAATAATCATGTAATCTAATTAAATAACTGATATAGTCTTATGAAGCATAATATTGGTAATATAAATGATTGAAATCCACTACTAATACTATCATATTTAATTCTGCACAGAAAAAAAACTATTGAAACATACAGGAATATTTCGTAATAATTGAAAGAGAAAGTAAACAAAGAGACTTTGTCATTTGCACTTTGGACCATATCTAATGTTCATCGAGAAATAATATAAATCCATATTCAAAATATTGATAGTAAATTGGATTGAAATGAATGATGTTTGAACGTGTCAATCAGAACACATCAACCAGCTTGATGAGTGAATTCAATGATTATTGTTGCCGAAACAGTTTCAAATCTCTTCATATGGCTATTTTGGTTTCACCCCAATATTGGTAGTGTATTATACACTAAAACCTCAATTTACGCAAACTTCATTTACCCGAATTTGTTTGTTTATTTGTCGTCAATCAAAAGTAGACCATAAGGATAATTATAATAATCGTCTTAAATTAGTAAACTATTCTAAATAGATCACTAAATAATGTATAATTTTTTATGAGTTAAATAATAATAATTGGCTTACCGAATAGAACTGAAATATTGCTTTAGTTTGTTTTTTGACATAGTGAAATCGACTGCTTCTGAATGCTTGTTGTATACAGCCATCAATTGATTTATTGGCCCATTTTTTGCATGGTTTGTTCGCTGGTGGTTTGTAATAAAAATATTTCGATTTCTTAAACGCCGAGCTGTTATGTAAAAATTTAGTTTGGACAGGAGTTGACTGGAATCTATGCGATTTGAGACAATGTCATTTACAAATGAGACCATTGAAAATTCTCTGCGTTCTTTTAATGTTTGAATACTTATCACCATACAGCGGGCTTTATAGGACGGAAGAGGAAGTCTTGTCCAACCTAATTTACGAAGTGCAAACAACAAAAATTGTTTTTGAACTGATTCTATTCGATCTTCCCATGTGATTAAGTAAGGTGACCAAACTAAGCTACAGTATTCTAGTACTGACCGAACATAGGCAATGTATAATGTTTTAATTGTATATGGATCGTGAAAACAGTAACAAAATCGTTTTATGAATCCTAGCATTTTATTGGCTCTGTTTATGATTGTAAAGGGTGATTTTTTAAGAGCTTGAGAATTTTTTAAACAATAAAACGCATAAAATTTGCAAAATCTCATCGGTTCTTTATTTTAAACGTTAGATTGGTACATGACATTTACTTTTTGAAGATAATTTCATTTAAATGTTGACCACGGCTGCGTCTTAGGTGGTCCATTCGGAAAATCCGCTTTTTTATCGACAAATTTTGTTCAGCGATGAGGTTCATTTCTGGTTGAATGGCTACGTAAATAAGCAAAATTGCCGCATTTGGAGTGAAGAGCAACCAGAAGCCGTTCAAGAACTGCCCATGCATCCCGAAAAATGCACTGTTTGGTGTGGTTTGTACGCTGGTGGAATCATTGGACCGTATTTTTTCAAAGATGCTGTTGGACGCAACGTTACAGTGAATGGCGATCGCTATCGTTCGATGCTAACAAACTTTTTGTTGCCAAAAATGGAAGAACTGAACTTGGTTGACATGTGGTTTCAACAAGATGGCGCTACATGCCACACAGCTCGCGATTCTATGGCCATTTTGAGGGAAAACTTCGGAGAACAATTCATCTCAAGAAATGGACCGGTAAGTTGGCCACCAAGATCATGCGATTTGACGCCTTTAGACTATTTTTTGTGGGGCTACGTCAAGTCTAAAGTCTACAGAAATAAGCCAGTAACTATTCCAGCTTTGGAAGACAACATTTCCGAAGAAATTCGGGCTATTCCGGCCGAAATGCTCGAAAAAGTTGCCCAAAATTGGACTTTCCGAATGGACCACCTAAGACGCAGCCGCGGTCAACATTTAAATGAAATTATCTTCAAAAAGTAAATGTCATGTACCAATCTAACGTTTAAAATAAGGAACCGATGAGATTTTGCAAATTTTATGCGTTTTATTGTTTAAAAAAGTTCTCAAGCTCTTAAAAAATCACCCTTTATTATAATGGTCAACAAAAGTCATTTCAGAATCTAGTATTATTCCTAAGTCCCTAATTCTTTCGCATTTTTGAACTGTTTGACTTCCAAGAGTAAGTATCAAGTCAGGTGTATTTCGTTTTTAACTGAATGTTATTCTACTGCATTTTTTTCACATTTAGTTGAAGAAGACTTTTGTTACACCATGTATAAAAAGAAAGAATTTCTCCTTGATAAACTTTGGCATAATCACTTTTCTCTATTTCTAAAAATAGTTTTATATCGTCTGCGTATATTAGAATTTTTATTTTTTTTTTAAAGAAAGGAAATGTCGTTAACAAACAAGATAAAAAAGAGGACCTAAATGAGATCCCTGGGGGACCCCGGAACTGACGTGAATGAGGCTCGACTTTTTACCCTTAAATTTTACAATTTGTTGACGATTTGTTAGAAAAGATTCCAACCAATTAAGAAGACCTGGTAAGATTCCCAATTTCTGTAATTTGAACATAAGCACACTTGAACATGTCAACACGATCGAATGCTTTGCTGAAATCTGTATAAAAAGCTTCAATGTAATTTCCCTTGTCCATAGCGGTCAGGGTATAGTGGACGAATTCAAGCAAATTAGTAGTAGTGGAACGTCCTTTGAAAAATCCATGTTACATGTGAGTAATTCTATTTTTTATTTGACTAAACAGTTTGTCATTACCGATCGCTTCAAAGAGCTTCGGAATGCAAGAAAGAATAGCAATCCCGCGATAGTTGCATATGTCTGCCTTTTTCCCATTTTTGAAAATTTTTATAAGGAAAGAGTTTTTCCACGTATCTAGAAAAACTCCAGACTGAAGCGAATTATTAAAAAGCCAGCACAAAGGGGTTGCAAGATCTAATGCTATTTTTTTCATAAATATGGGTGGAATCCCATCAGGTCCGACACTTTTAGAGACATTCAATTTGTTTAGGGCATCTATTATGTCTAGCACTTCGATTTGATTTACATTAATATCTTCAGTAAACTCTGGAAAGAAATTAAAATATTCACGATCGCGGTCATCTTCAGAAAACTTCGTGTAGATTTGTTGAAAAAATTTAGCGAAAAGATTACAAATTTCTTGTGAGTTATTACCAATGTTTTCCTGTAGATATATTCTTGACGGAAAGTTTTCTGGTTTCAATTTGTTTCTAACATAACTAAAGAATTTTTTTGGGCAAGACTTTATTTCCTGTTCAGTTCTTGAGTTATACTCTTTGAATGCAGTATCAATTGCTAAACTTAGTTGGTCACAGATGTGTATGTAATTCGATAAATTGTCACTATTATTTTCTCTTTTGTACTTTTTATGAGCTTTTTGTTTTCGATTTCTTAGGTTTCTAATATGCTCGTTATACCAAACAGGATACTTGGAATTATTTTGTCACCTAATTTTCTTTAATGGGACATCGTCATTTATTATGTCGTACAGCCGTGCGTAGAAAATATCGACTGAAATTTCGACATTTCCTTCGTTTCTAAGGAGTTCTTGCCAATCTATTTCTCGTAGCTTACGACTAATACTATCATAATTTGCGGAGTGGTAATCGAAAATCTCCTCATACTCGTAGTCGTCGGGTCTATTAATCTGATGTATAAATATTGAGAATTCGATTGCAGTATGAAAAGCTTCATTTTTCCACAATGGAGTTGGTGATTCTATTACACAAAAATCATCGTGAATATTAGTAAATAAAAAATCTAAATAACAGTTTTGCTGATTTTTTACATGATTAATTTGATTAAGACCTAAACCGGATATTTTGTCGAATAAGTAATGAAAAGTTTCATTCTCTCCAACGAGAGGTAGTAAAATGCTATCATTTTCAGCGTCTGGAATAAAGTCGATGTTGCGCTGATTAAAGTCTCCATATATATGAACTTTAACTTCCGATGGAAGCTTAGTCATGATTTCATCAGCAACATGCAGAAACTTTTCATATGTGGCTTTTTGGGCATTGTTAGGAGGAAAATATACTGAAACAAAAATATGTGTTTCACCTGCTAAATGAATTCTTACCCATACGTGTTCAAATTCTTTAAATTTCGTAGTGGTTATCATTTCGGCGTCAAATTCTGCTAAAACAGCAATAAGAACACCTCCCCCCGATTTTTTATCAGATGTATGGAGCTCACGATAGTTTCTAAAAACGTTGTAAATGTTTCCGAAGACTTCCGTGCTGTTAACGCTTTCATCCCAACTAGTTTCGGTTGCTAGAATAATTCCATACGAACACCCTAAAATATTTTTATGGATTTCATTAATCTTAAGTGCGCTCTTCATACGGTTAAAATTTTGACAATATACCACGATTTCTATCGACGACGCTAGATGAGGAGATCTTATTGAACATGATTGTTGACTTATGATAATATTGTCATTATTCTCTTCTTCTGGGTAATGCGTCAAAATTGCCGAAAACACGAATGTTGAGCACGACACGCCACGCACGTATCAGTAGACGAACATTCAGCAGACATTTGATTCGGCATCGTTAGTTGCAGGTTGAGCTCTCGATAAGGATTAATCGTCGGTCCTCTTTGAAAATTAATTGTAGGTCTGTAATTTGTTGGTGGTCCCGAAAATCGATCCTTAGCTGCAGCAAGAAGTATTCTATCAGGTGGAAGATTATTTCGGCTGTTGTTGTAGTTGTTGTTATTATAGTTATTGCAATTATTATTCATGTTGTGACTAATAATGTTATTACAATGTCGTTTTGTAGATGAATGATGCGTTGAAAGAATATTGGATCTGTTATTGTAATTTTTTCTTCAATTTCGCTTTTTGCGCCTTTTTGACTTGTCAGCCTCATTTTGCTGACGTCGGAACCTAGATTGGCGTGCGTCGTACACACTCCAATCAGCTTTCCATACCTTTTTGGTGCCTAATAAACGCCACCCAGAATAGTCGGGTTTTTTACAGTTCAATTCGTCATCCAAACTGGGGCATGAGTCAGGTGTCGATGATGATGATGATACAGCAATTTGGATTCCAGCAATATTTGTTGATAAAGACTTCAACTCCTCTAGAATGTCCAACTTGACCGTAGAATTCGGATTGTTAGGTAAACAGGTTGCTGTGTCGAGTGATAGCTGGCTGAGTTGACTTATTACGTTACTCAGGTCTCGCAAATTTGTAGAAAATTCTGACGTCACGGTTTGAAGTGTCGAGAACACACTTTCCTTTGTCGACTTTAAAGCTGTATCTAGCAGTGCAGTCATGTGATTTTTAATACTTGTCATACTTCCCGGCAAACTGCTATTTTCGTTTAGTGCGATCAGCTCATTTTTTATAGTAGTGAGTAAGACTTCTAGTCCGTCGATCGCCTCATGTATTACAGTTGGCTTCTCCTGTTGAAAAGCAAACTTATGCAGCACTTCCGTGTTGGCCTGAAGTTGCTTCTCCAGCAGTTTTTGTTGCTCAACAAGGCTGCTATAATGCATCTTTACTTGTAGTAATTCTTGACATACCTCGCAACATGGCAGCATATAAGAATTAATATCTGCTTTTTTGTCTCTCTTCCTGAGAGAACCGCGCTGAATGGTAACACCGATGCAAGCCGCGTGAAATTTTCGAGGGCAGCCAACGTATGTCCACATGATTTTGTCGACGGAGGTATCCAGTGCACAAATTTCACAACTCATGTTGATTACACAACTAAAAACAGTTAAAATAAACAATAAATAATATTTCGCGCGCGGCACTGGGAGCGAATGAAAAACACGTCCGAACTTGACGACGACTAAATAAATTAATTTACGCGCCATTTTTACGCATATTATTTGAAATGCCACATTTTTTTATTCAATTTACGTGATCATCTTGTAAAATCATGAGCAACTTTAGTCATTGCTGTGGCGCAGTGTAGTCCCTAAGTAAAATTTTCCAAGTATTTCTTGGATCTTGGAACGGATTTCCATAGTCGCAAAATATACTCAGATGGTCCTAGATACTTTTGCGTACAAACGTAGTTAGATTTTTCATGTTATTTATACTAAAAAACTATAAGGATCAGCCCCATGGGGTTGTTCGAGGCATTGATGTGGAACAAGGCAAACAAAATTTCTAATGATCTACAATCAAACAGTTCAATCAATCGTCACACTTTTGAATCCGCAGCTGCACGAGAGTCTGCTTAGATTGGTCTTGATTAGGAACCAACACCGAACATTGTTTGTTTTATAGCCGCTGTTACCGTTATGTAACTTTAGAAAATGTGTGTTAGTAGCTGAGTATTTTGTAAATCTAGTGTAGGAGTGAAGGTATGTGTAAATACGGTGAAGCGGTCTATTTGAAGAAAATGAAACGGTCTATTTGAAACAAAAAAAAAAGGAGATGCGTAATTTACGCAGAAAATAAACGCAAAATTGTGAGAAGTTTCGCCAGTGTACGGAAGGAAAATGGAACGGAAATACGAGCAGAAAGAGAGCGAAGGGATCGAGAGAGAAAGCGATTGTTGGGTTGCGGTTTTGGGTAATGTGGAGTCAGGTCATTCGGAGAAGGTCGACCGTGCGAGGTAGATCGGTGCGAAAACCTACGTAGTAGAAGTAACGCAGTTCAAGTAAAAGTTTCCCGCGTGGAAAAAGTTGGGTCTGATTGAGACTGAGCGATATCGTCGATAGAGCTGTAGAAGCCGGAACCCGCTTCGCATTCGACAAGGACGAAGGCCGATCACCAAACACCCCGACCGGCCAAGCATCACTACCGAAATACCGGTGCTTCATACTTTCGGCGTCGCACTACAGCTGCACCCGCGAGACCAGAACCCGAACCTACAATCGATTCGAGAGACGATATACTGTCGCTGCCAACCACCTTTAGTCGCTGCTCATCATATTCCAGCCCTATTACTTCGCAAGTCGTTATCACCTGGGACCCTGCTAAGCCGCAAATAGACCGGAATAAATGCATTGTAAAGGTAGGAATCGTTTCCATTCAGATTAGATTAAACACACATCCGAAAACTCCCCTACTTCCACCGACCCTGGGACTCGGAACAAAAGAGGCCTTGAGAGCCCGCTCCAAGACTCCCATACCAGGAGTCGGGGTTTAGGCAAGCCCCCTTTTGGGACTGTGCGATTTCCGAGAGAGAGGCTTATATCTGGCGCCCAACGTGGGGCGTATACTCGGACGACTTCCCAAGGCTAGATTTTTATCCACGATTGACCTCTCGGAGGCTTTTCTCCAAATTCCACTGGAGGTGGAATCCCGAAAGTATTGTTCGTTTAGCGTACAAGGAAGGGGAATGTATCAATTCACCCGACTTCCCTTTGGCTTAATCAACAGTCCCGCCACCTTGGCTCGCTTGATGAACCGAGTCTTAGGACATGGAGCTTTGGAGCCGAATGTCTTCGTTTATTTAGATGACATCGTCATTGTAACGGAGACTTTCGAGGAACACATACGCTTGCTAAACGAGGTCGCCAAGCGGTTGCGTGAGGCGAACTTATCGATCAAACTGGAAAAGTCGCACTTTTGTCTGAACGAAATTCCTTTCCTTGGATACATCCTATCTTCGCAGGGATTAAGAATTAACCCCGAGAAGATTCGACCCATTGTGGAGTATGAACGTCCTAACTCCATTTCAAAACTTCGCCGCTTCCTCGGTATGTCGAACTACTACCGACGTTTTATTGTTGATTATAGTAAGATAACCGCATCTCTCTCTGAACTTCTAAAATCGAAGTCTAAATCAGTGAAGTGGTCACCGGAAGCGGAAGAAGCATTTCAGGTAATAAAGGAACGACTAATAACGGCACCGATATTATCCAGTCCTGACTTTAATCATGAATTCATAATTCACACCGATGCAAGCGATTACGCAATTGCCGGGATTCTAACCCAGAAAATTGAAGAGGTGGAACGGGTAGTGGAATACTTTTCTAGAAAGCTAACCACAACAGAACGCTCCTACCACGCTACGGAAAAAGAAGGTCTCGCCGCGTTGCACTCAATTGAACATTTTCGCGGGTATATAGAAGGTAGCTCTTTCGTACTAGTGACAGATTCCTCAGCTCTTACCTTTATCATGAAATCCAAATGGAAAACTTCTTCGCGTCTTAGTCGATGGAGTTTATCGCTACAGCAATATAACATGACGATAGTACATCGACGGGGAAGGGAAAACATTGTACCCGATGCCCTTTCTCGGAGTGTGATAGCGATTTCAGCACATTCGGAATCGACCTGGTACAACGACCTAAAACAATCCGTAATGGACTCGCCGGATGATTTTCCAGATTTTAAAGTTGAAGGTAAATCTTTGCTAAAGTTTGTATTCAACGACGATCTCGCCGATCATCGGTTTGATTGGAAAATTATCCCTAGCCCGGAGTCTAGAAAAGAAATTCTCACAGCAAACCACGATAACAGTATGCACATTGGAGTGGATAAGATGCTAGCCAAAGTGCGTCAGCAATACTACTGGCCCAATATGGTAAGAGACATAAGAGTCCACGTGAAAAAGTGCACTGAGTGTAAAGAAATAAAACCCCCAAGCACCTCCACGGCACCACAAATGGGTGACATGCGGGCTCCATCTCGCCCATGGCAAATTATCGCGTTGGACTATATAGGCCCCCTCCCACGGTCAAAATCTGGAAAACAATACATTCTAGTTATCATGGACTTATTCAGCAAATGGGTACATTTGCAAACCTTTCCTCAGATTTCGGCTAAAACTTTATGTGTTGAGCTAATTGATCGTTGGTTTTTCCGAAATTCAGTTCCGGCGATCATCCTTTCTGACAATGCCGCGACTTTTATATCTAATGAGTTTAAAAACCTGTTGTATCGCTTCGAAATTAAACATTGGCTGACCTCTCGATACCATTCACAAGCGAATCCAGTTGAGCGGGTCAATCGCGCGATAAATACCGCAATTAGATCTTATGCGAAAGGTAACCAACGTGAATGGGACACTCGCCTGTCTGAGATCGAGCTAATAATAAATTCCACAATACACACGTCAACCGGTTACAGCCCATTTCGTGTAGCTAAAGGTGAGGAGATCATACTGAAGGGCTCTGATCACTGTCGACTAGTAGACGAAGAAGAAACTACAGTAGAGACTCGCTTGGCACGAATTCGCGAAGATTCGCCACTCTTATATCATATAGTACATAAAAACCTCCAAAAGACGCACACAGTTTGCAAAAATACTTATAATTTACGAAGGCGCAGACACGCGAAACCTTTTAAAGTAGGGGATATTGTGTATAAAAAGAACAAAAAACTTTCTAATGCCAGTGAGTTTTATAATGCCAAACTCGGAGCACAATACTTACCATGCACGGTCGTAGCAAAACACGGATCGTCATCATACGAATTAATTGATTCATCTGGTCGAAACATCGGCGTTTGGCCTGCTAATCTGATTAAATCTTCCTATTAATTATATCAAAATAGGCTTTAAAATACAGTCCTAAAATAAGTATACCGATTATAATAGAACCACATGTGGTATTCTTAATATCTGAATGATAACCTCATGACCTTCCTTATCTTTTCGTCACTATTTAGCCCGAAGTAATTTAGCCCAGGCCTTCCAGGCTCATCGGTTTTGATAAAAGTCTTTGCGGCGGCGAGTGACTTCCAAAAGGAAGAGAAATAGTTGATTTCCTAATCCCATAACGTGGAGACGTCCGCGAACTCGGTCAGAGAAATCCTCAAAAAAATGCGCGCGTGAATTTTAATCCTTATAGATACAAGATTAAATGAATAATGATACCCGGATACGGGAAGCTCAAGACGTAGTGTGAGTATAGTATTACTTTCGGGCAACTGCAAGAAAACCCGATCTTATAGGAAATTAGACTGATTTACTACTACAAGGAGAGTTATTAGAACCAATACTTCGGAAAAAAAATTGCGAAGCGTTAGATCTTATCACTACAACAGTGATTATTGTCGCGTTCGGAAAATAATTCGGATGATGTCTACCTAAATTTGCTATAATAACGTTCCTTACGGTCATCATTAGTGGCAGTTAGTTCCAGCTCAACCTTCGGTTCCGTAAGTCGTTTAGTTTCGTGACGCGTGTACCGAACCATTACTACGTGAAAAAACGGAACAAACTAAGGAAGAAATGTGGTACATAACGAATAGTGTGAATACAACAATATCCGATCAATCCATTGAATTTGATTAGGTGCGGTCGATGGCTTTTAGATCGATCGAGGAGATCAAGTGGGTTATAAACAGACGGGGATGTCTGAACAAGTGATCTATACGATAATTGCCTTTCGATAATTTATTATGATAATCTATGCTAGTGTAAGTGTGTTAATGTAGAAGGGTGGCCACCTATTCTTGCATGTGTGATTTCGTATTTAATTATTAGTTGATTGCCATAAATTGTCAAAAGTATTGTATAAAAAAAAAATTAATTAGATTAATTCTTTTTTTTCGATGACCAGAGGGGGAGTGTTACCGTTATGTAACTTTAGAAAATGTGTGTTAGTAGCTGAGTATTTTGTAAATCTAGTGTAGGAGTGAAGGTATGTGTAAATACGGTGAAGCGGTCTATTTGAAAAAAATGAAACGGTCTATTTGAAACAAAAAAAAAGGAGATGCGTAATTTACGCAGAAAATAAACGCAAAATTGTGAGAAGTTTCGCCAGTGTACGGAAGGAAAATGGAACGGAAATACGAGCAGAAAGAGAGCGAAGGGATCGAGAGAGAAAGCGATTGTTGGGTTGCGGTTTTGGGTAATGTGGAGTCAGGTCATTCGGAGAAGGTCGACCGTGCGAGGTAGATCGGTGCGAAAACCTACGTAGTAGAAGTAACGCAGTTCAAGTAAAAGTTTCCCGCGTGGAAAAAGTTGGGTCTGATTGAGACTGAGCGATATCGTCGATAGAGCTGTAGAAGCCGGAACCCGCTTCGCATTCGACAAGGACGAAGGCCGATCACCAAACACCCCGACCGGCCAAGCATCACGACCGAAATACCGGTGCTTCATACTTTCGGCGTCGCACTACAGCTGCACCCGCGAGACCAGAACCCGAACCTACAATCGATTCGAGAGACGATATACTGTCGCTGCCAACCACCTTTAGTCGCTGCTCATCATATTCCAGCCCTATTACTTCGCAAGTCGTTATCACCTGGGACCCTGCTAAGCCGCAAATAGACCGGAATAAATGCATTGTAAAGGTAGGAATCGTTTCCATTCAGATTAGATTAAACACACCTCCGAAAACTCCCCTACTTCCACCGACCCTGGGACTCGGAACAAAAGAGGCCTTGAGAGCCCGCTCCAAGACTCCCATACCAGGAGTCGGGGTTTAGGCAAGCCCCCTTTTGGGACTGTGCGATTTCCGAGAGAGAGGCTTATACCGCTTCAAATCATTTTATGGCACTTTTTGTCTTGCTGTCTAGCAGCAACCTACTTCTAGCATGCTAAGCGTAGGACTGAAACGTTAGCTATAATTTTGCTGCTATTTATAAATTCGCGTGCTTCCAAAAGCTTCGCTTTTGCATCGATTGACCAATCAGAGCTATGCTTTCCCTTTCTTGCTTACTCCTTCAAAACCGTCGTCTATGGTAGGGAAATACGATATGCCGGAGATTTTTAGCAAACAAAATAGGATTGTGCTTGCTACTAATCAAAATTTCAATCATTTATAATTAAAAATACGTCGCTTGGTACATTGAAATCGAATCTTAGAAATATTTCCAATCAAATAATGAAATAATATTATTAATTGATACAAAATATACTGAGCTGTAAGTGTTTAAAACCTGACCACATGTCTACCTGTATTTTTCCTTGAGTTTCTGATTTGCATCCCTATATAGAAAATAAAGATGTGTTCCACTTCAAAATGGAATAGAGTTTAATAAACCTTATTTTGCGCGAAACATTTTAAATAACGCGATGTTTTATTTAAGTTACGCACTACCAACTTTGCGAGTAAATTGAGTGTCCAGTGTGTAGCAAAGACTTGGTTTTATTATATTCCTTTTGTGGAATTTGATCTTCTGTTTCAACAGACTTCGCAGTAGAACCATTGCATAATTGGTACTACGATCCTACTGACACTAAGAATCATTCCAGATCGGGGCACGAGCATTCGACAAATGGCTTGTAAGATCTGTGCCCTATGCAATGAACTGCCAACCCGGGTTGGCACATCATTGCGCAGTGTATTGTATACCACCTTTCATATTTAACTACAATGCTGAAAATAATCTGCACCACTGTTAGTTTTGCTATTGAAAGTCTGGGAATAAAGCTAAGTAGCTCTAGGAATAAAACTAAGTAGCTTATACATCGAATAAAAAAATAGCTTATACACCGATTTGTACTTTGAATATCGTACAGCATCAATGATTCCAGTTTTTTCTGACGTCAATCAGTATTGAATCGAAATATATCCGGAAAATACAGTATAAGAAAATATTTCGTCATGTACTACTTATTTCTAAGGGGTAAATGCAGTTTATCAAAAGTAGATATTGGTGTCATTTAGATTGTTGATTTATGATGAGGAAACCAGGGAGAATTTTTTTGTTTGATTTGGCATTCTAAGAAGTAATTCCTTAGATATAGTAGAAATCCGTAGATATGCATCAGCATTGAAAATTTTCATATAGGCTTGTCGGAAACACCAATCTGTTATGGAATTCACGTACGACCATTACTCAACGTTACCCATTAACATGCATCAAACATAGCAAACAAATCAAAATGAAACAAATTTTCGCGAATTTGGATTTTAACGAAAGGTCTTATAGTCCCATAAACGGCTCTTAAATTCCGTCCAGCTGTGACTTTTCACAGAAAAAAATATGAATTTAACAGGTGAAATAATTCTACAAACGAGAAAACTCATAACTACTTATCTTTTTAAATGACGCAAAATCCCTCTCGCACAGAATGTTACAGGCTCCGAGTGTAATTTGCACTCGGCTGTCAAGTGCCACTGTATGCATTTGTGTGGATCAATTATTCATCAAGCGGATATGAGCTTCTGTGCTTCAGTCGGTTAACTGACGTGCTTTGTGATCTATTGTTTCTCGGTTCCAGTTGCGCTGTTGCTATCGATCTTTGGTTTTTTTATTACATTCGATTAAAAACTCCTGCAGGTTTCCAATAACACAGTTTTACATGTTCTTGAATATAAATCTGTGTGAAATACGATACCCATTTAGGTACATCTTAAAAGATGTAAAATCGCAAGACTTTTTTGAACTGTTGAAAGTATTACAGAGAGATAAGTGTAAAACATTTCAAACCTACATGCTGAAATACTGAAGCCATAACCATGTCCAGCTGACTGTTGTGCCTTTGGACGCTTTGGACGTGATTCACCCGCTTCAGTCCACTCAGATGATGATCGTTTTGATTCCAGAGTGAAATGAAAAAAACAAAGTCTTGACATTACATTCCTTTTGCGGAATTTCTACTTTTCTGTTTCAACAAACTCCGCAGCCGATCTTAGCGTACAAAATCATTGCTTGGTTAAAACTACGATCCTACTGACACTAAAAATCATTCCAGTTCTGGATTTGAACATGCGACAACTGGCTTGTTAGACCAGCGTCCTATGCATTGAACTGTCAACCTGGAGTGGGGTGATAGATCCATTCACTGTCATATATATACGCAAAAAAAATCTGATTTATTACTTGGAAATATGGTCAAACTCTGCTCTAAAAACAGCATTCTCATGATCAAATTTTCATGCATAATTATAAATATACTGCCTTCTGATATCTTCACGTCCTCAACTTTCTCATGCAATTTCAATGCACGGTTAGGTATAACCAAATTGTGAACGTACACTTTTGCAGCTGTCTGTCCGTATTTTTTGTTTATTTGCATGAAAAAACCGGAATGTATATGAGCCATAATTTGAGGTTATACTTGATTTCGACTGGGGTGATAATCGTGGCAAACTGTAAAACGGCTGTTTCAGTCTTATAATACAAACGAATGTTGTTTACTGTCCGACGTTTCGGCCTTTGATGTAGGCCTTTTTCAACGAAAACTGGAAAATTTATTGTTTTACATTGACAATAACATAGAGCGTTGAACAAATAATACAATGTAAAAACTTACTAAAGCCTATTGTTTATAGTCAAAATATGTCGATGTCTGACGCTACGTTGTCTGGTCAATTTTAGAACATGCTTCAAAATACTACGAGAAAATGATCATTTACATAAATACTGAATCAAAAATTATTTAAAACAATTATTACTATTGACTGCATAACAAATATTTTGTTTGCATAAATCACGTACAGTGTCACAACTACTTAGTTTAACGACTATTCTGAAGCTTTCATCATGGTGATCAAAACCAATGAGCTTATCAACGTTATTAAGTAACGTTATCGTTGAAAAGCTCAGCAAAGTGCTGTGTAGAGTACGGTATTGGTGTTAATCGGAGTGTTGTCATTTCTTGTCGTATTTGATGGATTTGATAGAATGTAGAATACCAGCGTAAGTGGTGTTGAGGCCTTGTACATCGATGCGATGATTAACTGTTTTGGTAGTATTGGTAGTATTTTCCAGTTTTCCTTGAAAAAGGCCTACATCAAAGGCCGAAACGTCGGACAGTAAACAACATTCGTTTGTATTATAAGACTGAGACAGCCGTTTTACAGTTTTCCACAAATTGTGAACTTTATTATGTTTTGTGGAGTAACAACCTCAATTGAACGACCAAAACGTTCAACATCATCGGTATCTGTACGACCACTTTCAAATTCAGTAAACCAATAACAAATTTTTTTCGATGAAGCAGAGACTGTTTAACACTTTTGAAGCCATTGCTAAGTTTGCACAGTATTTTTTATCAATAAGCAATGATAAATTAACACACTAAAATTGGTTGGAAATTACAAAATTGGCTTCACTTAAATGGCTGACACATTTTTCTGACTAACCGAAATGTCATGAAATTTCATACATAGGCTTTTTCCTTTTTTTATAAACATCATAATGACATGGATGACCTATTGATTGGAACAGATTTGAGCCCAATTCTGAAAATTTTTCAGGTTTATGCATCGTCCCTCTTTGAAGGTTTAACTATTAAATTATTCATCACTATACAATTTCGAAACCGGAAGTCAGATCCAGGCGAAATTCTGGAATTTCGTATAGGACCGTTAGACCTTTCAAGTGAGCCTAAATTGTTTCAGTCTTTCCGGAAAAAAGTGAGTGCATAGTATTGTCACACACATCAATTCGATTGGTATATGGCGTCCGGCCTCGGTTTGAAAGTCGATTTTCACAGTGATTGCATAGCCTTATCAGAAAGACAAAAATGAATAGGATAAGATACGCTCGGAGATAGGATTGAATCGCGATGTAATATTTAATTTTAATCGAAGAGAATTGGCGTGAAATCAATTGGTGTTCTCAACTTTTTTTAATATTATTTTTAAAAATCGTTTTAACTGTAAAGACAGGAAATGGATTGCCATAGAACTTTATTGATTATCGGTTTGAGAGTCACTTTATTATTTATAATTGCCAAAGTGATTATTCGGCCAAAATAGTGTAGGAGACGCTGTCTAACGTGTTCGGATTGTTTTGAACCTTTATTTCGGAATGTGTAAATGTTTAACTATATTGAAAAAATGATGCAAAGTAGCAAATCAGTTTTCTAAGTTTTGCCTACCATTTTGTGCGCAAATTACCTTCTATGTGCTAAGGTTCTGAATCTGGCTGTGTATTATATATCTGCAATATAAAATATTAAACATTTTTCAGGTTTCCAAGATCGCAAAATAACAAATTCGTCAATGTTGAACTTTTATCCTCAAGAATATCGCTTTCAAATAGCCATTGGCAGTTCGTAGAAAAATAGTTCCTCATAGTTCTCCTGCAACATTTTCCGTAGTTTCTGCGAGTGGGACCAGTCACGAGTTTCACATACAACTTTGACCTAAGTCAAATAAGGATAGAACAAGACAAAAAATAGAACAGATTATCACACTGTATCTAACTTGATACTCGATGCATGCTCAGAATATTGTATGATTTGCCCAGTGAGTATGAAAGCAACAGTACAACCGGTCAAATAACACGTTTGTTATCCTTTCGCTCTCTCCAACCAATGACGATGTATTATTTAGCTAAGTCACGTTTTTTGTTTTGCTGACGAAATTCATCTATTTTCCCATTAGTTGCACTCGCAGTTATTCCGAACTTTAGCCAGAACCTGAATGCGTTTTACACCCCTGTATGGAGAAACGTGTGGTTTATTTACCTCGACACTGTTCACATCTCGTATGAAGGCACGTTCATGCATTATATCTTTGATAGAAACACCGAGTTGAGCTAGCAAGTTACACAGCTTCGCCAAACCCCCTGGACCATCGCTGACCCGAACGGTGAATCTGCGAATGCGAACGGTATCATTAATGTAAACCTCACCCGGTTCTGTACAGCTTGATGTGGCAGACTGCAAAATGACTATCGTTGGGTTACCTTTCCAGACGACCTTCGGCGGCCATACCACGTTCCAAACAACGACCAAACATTGTAGTGTCAATGTTTCCACCGCAAACCAGCAGTACAACTCTGTTCGAATGAAATAAAAGAGTTTAATTGCTGACCTGAGCTTGGGAACACTTTTTGATAACGAGAAAAATAATTGCAACCTTTTTCCTTTGAATTCATCCAAATGGCCAGCGAGTATGGCTGCCAACCCTGATGCACCGGCACCCTCGACTACACACTTCTCCAGCTCAACTAATCGCAGGATGGCCAGAGCAATCCACTCCTCCTTCACCACGATCATCTTGTCCAACAGTGGAACTGTGGTGGCGAATGCATTGTAGCCGACCTGCGGAACTGCCAAACCATCGGCCAACGTTTCCTTGTTTTGGACATACACCGGAGCCTTGTTTTCCAGTGCTTTAGTGAAGCTTGGGCACTTTTCCGATTCTACACCCTGAAATTCAGGTACATTCGTGATTCAGCCAATGGAGCGAACCGTCGCAGTCAACCAACAAAAGCTTACAATGATTTTGGTTTGAGGGCTCAAATTTTTTATGGCAGTAGCAACACCGGCAATGAGGCCACCACCACCGACGGGGACAACAACGGCATCGATGTCGCTCACTTGCTCAACGATCTCCAGTCCTATCGTACCCTGGCCGGCCATGATGTGCGGATGGTCGTAACCGTTGATGTACGTTAGTCCAGTTTCGTGGGCCATTTTCAGTGCTAGCTTTTTTGCCTCGCCCATATCAGCACCCTGCGAAAATGACACAAAAGCAGTTATTGTTTGCTATTAGATATACTTCATCAGCTGACTACAAAGATCAGATATAGTTGTGGTGATTTTCAGTATTACTTGGCAGCCCGGGTGAGGATGTTTTTTCAACGATTCTTTCCCTAGGGTGAACCCGTATGCTGGTGAAATTAACCAGTGCACTGAAAATTGCCGATAAAATGACTCACTTGAACTAGTACATTGGCACGATAGTAACGACATTTTTGTATCTTCATAAGCGATGCTTTCAGTGGCATCACGACGGTAACTGGAATTCCCAACTTCCATCCATGATAGCTGAGACCCTGGAAAAAGTTATAATGGAAAGATAATTGTGTTAATCAGGTAGCAATTACATCTTTCACTGGTAAATCTTTTAGAGGAATTCTTATATATTTGTTCTTATATCAACGAAAACACTTCAAGTCATTAAATTTTTAATAGAGTAAAAAGCACACCCCAATCACGAGTTGATGGTTGAGATTATGAGAGGTTGGTCAGTCAGTCGTATGTTCGAGTCCCGAGCTAGATGGGCTCTTAGGATAAGAAGGATCGCAGTATTAGCCGTGTGATTTTTCTATGTACTAAGTATAATCTGCGAAGTGTTCTTGAATCAGAAGGTTAAGCTCCGCATTGCAATCTGGTGCCCTAACTTTGTTTGTTTTTTTGTGAAATTGTACTCTTGATATGTAATTTACTTTGTTGGATTGGTTCGACAGGCAAGCTTATCGTTACTATCAAAACTAAAGTCAATCCCAAATTCGATGTTCATACATATACAGTAAAAATAAGGGAAAATTTACAGGGTCCGGCACTCGAAGTGTAACCAATTAAAAAGGCCATAAATTCAGTTTGGAAAATTACTTTTACTTAATTCAAAGTACAAAATGTGTAAAAATAATACGAAATTCAGAATCAATTCACTTTTGCTCGATATGACCACCTTTTGCCTTGACTTGATGACTTGAGAGAGCGAAAGAGTTGCTTCGTTTGGCCGAATGTGACTTGTAGGTATTTTGGCCCACTCGCGGACAATAACTTTTTTCAGCGCCTCGAGACTGGTGTATCTTTTAGTTCGGACTTTGCTCTCCAAAATGGCCCAAACAGAATAATCCATTGGATTCGCATCTGGTGAATTCGAGAGCCATTGTGTGAACGTGATGAAGTTCGGAACGTTGTTTTTCAGCCATTCTTGGTTCACTCGAGCTTTGTGAGACGGTGCCGAGTCCTGCTGAAACGTCCATGGTCTGCCACCGAAATGTTTGTCTGCCCACGGCTTCAAAGCAACCTCCAGAATACTTTCCCGATAATATGTCGCATTTACCTTGACGCCAGGCTCGATGAAAACGATTGGAGAGCGCCCATCTGCGGTTACAGCGGCCCAAACCATTATCTGTTGCGGGTGCTGCCTCCTGGTGGCCAATCGATGACTCAAATTCTCGTATGAACGGTCGGTCAAGTAAACCTTATCGTTTTGATAGTTTACGAATTGCTCAATTGGAAAAATTTTCTCGTCAGAAAATACAATGTTCGGAAATTGACCGCTTTCGGCCTAACGAAGCAACTCCTTCGCTCTCTCAAGTCATCAAGTCAAGGCAAAAGGTGGTCATATCGAGCAAAAGTGAATTGATTCTGAATTTTGTATTATTTCTACATATTTTGTACTTTGAATTAAGTAAAAGTAATTTTCCAAACTGAATTTATGGCTTTTTTAATTGGTTACACTTCGAGTGCCGGACCCTGTATTATATCGGAAATTTTATCCCAACTCAGTGAAGTCTTTCATTTGTAATATGAGTTTATGAATACTTATTTAAGAATCAATAATACGATGATTATCAATTATTTTCCGCAGAAGTATAAATTTTACAACGAAAAAAACTCAATCTTCTGAATACCCAATGTTTTCCACGTCAAAATTGATTGAGTTTTAGTTTTTTTTAGTTTTATTTCTCACGAAGTTTACAAAAATGTACGAAAATTTTGAAATTGCTGTACGTTGGAAAGAAGGAGCTCACTACTGCCACCTACACGACTGTTCGTTGCTATTTTGAAAAAAGTTTCACCTCGTTCCGAAAGGATAGCAAAGCTCTATTCCCTGTTACTTCCCATATTTTCATATGAAATTACCTCTGTTTTGGTTCTTGTATAGCGATACAAAATCAAAATATGAAAAAACCGCACAAACTGTGATCAGGTCTTGAACACCTCTAGCTTAACTAAATTCAAGCAGACTTTGATATCATTACATCTTGTGCTTGAGAATATTCCTACGCATCGATGCGAGTAAATAAAACTGTATGTTTTAGAGAATTGGGGGTTAAAAGTTAAAATAATAACGAACATTGTCAATTTTTTTTTTCTTTCAAGCCACTATAATGATTTCCCCCAACAGAGACGATAGTTTCGTTCACGGTTTTCATAGGATTTTTGCTCCTTAAAGTGTGTGTTCCTACTTAAGAAAACCACTCTCACAAAACAAGAATCAGCCTCGAACTGACTTGCACTATCTGCGGTTCATAATAACGTGAGCAAGCGGACCTTCTACGGATTTATTTTATGCGCCGCTCGCCGCACGAGAGACAACGGTTTTCATAGGATTAATGCACGGAAAGACCGAAATCAGTATTTTGGCTAAAAAATTAGTTGATTTCTGATATTAGTTAGTTATTTTTTGAGACAATTAAAAAAGTCTTACTTTTGCTAATTTAGATTTTTTAATTCTCATTCCCTTAATAATAATAAAATATTTATTGAAATGGCTATTTTTTTAGTTAAATTCACCAATTCAACGTGCTGTCATTTCTTAGCTAAGGCACACAGCATTTCCATTCAACTAATTTTTTAGTTGAATTAGAGAAATAAAACGTTGTTTTCAACCAACATAAATGGTTCAATTGGCTTCAGCAATTTGCAGCTATATGGCGCACTGTCACCGAAGAAACGGTCGCACCGAAATTCTGAATAAATACACTTTCCACTAAAAGTTTACGTCATTTTTACAAATCGATTTAGAAATTTATATATGGATATATCGTAATACAGGCGAAAAACATCTAAACAATTTCCAATCAGTTTTAACAAGACTGTCCTTTTAAGCTTCTTAATGGTTTGTTTTGCTTTGACACTTCTCTTGAGTTTTTGGCTAATAAACTAGTTCATAAAACCAATTTCATTTTTGTTTTCTTTGTGCTGTCCTTCAGCAATGATGGTGATAGATAAAAAGAATTAAATTTTTTATTTTTAATAACAAAATTAGTTGTCAATGAGAATTTCGTGTTGGATTGAAATATTGCTAATTTTTGTCCAGGATATTCGCCAACTAAACACATTCTCTGAAAATAAGAATTTTTTCCAGCAAAGTAAATTCTCAATTTTAACTAATTTCATAGTTATTTTAGAAATTTTGTTGTTAAAATCAACTAATTCAAAATCAGTAATACGAATTAGGCGCAGAGCTAATTTCGGTCGTTCCGTGTGCTATTCAGTATTTGCGTTTCGAGTCTCTTCTCAAAACACTAATCAGATGCAAACCGATTTGAACCCCATCAGCAACTGGATCGTATGTGTATTTGTTTTATGCCACAATCGATTCAACAAAAATATCTTTATCCAAATGCTTCTGTTTCATTGCATTCAAGAAAATGCAGGTTGCCCTCGATTATGAAGTGCTTATCAACAACACCATCAAACTAAACGGTCCTGTGCACTAACAATTCTCAATGAATTATTTTACAAAAAAAATATTTCCCATGAATTTAAATAAGTTTTTATAGAATACAAAAAAAGATGACTATATATTCAAAACAAATATTACCAGTGATTTTGACTATAGTTTTGTGGACATAAGTCAACAGTTCGAACAACTACATGAATCCCTTTTGTAGTTTTTTTTCTCTTCAAATGCAATCAAGGATGGCTTTTATCGTATCAAAGAACGCTCTTTACCAACTCTCCATATGATTCAATCAGTGCCATCAAAAAGAGACGGATATCATCGCATCAACAAAAAACCGGCATGGTTCATTTAACATAAAATGGACACTAGTGCGAGAGCGAATTTGCCTCGATGACCTGTCTGAGCATCAAGAGTTAGCTCGCTGCTGTGGGGATCCTCTCTGAAGCAACAAACGGTCGCTTATTGTCGTTTCGCGATCCGATTATATATGGGCAGTTTATAATTGCGATAGAATCATTTTACTATTGCTGCTTATTCTAACTATGTGCATATAATCTATGCACAAGGGTTTTGAAATGTTGCAACCTAGTATGAGAATCATCAAGTCGAATCATCGATTCTACTTTCTGCGATAATTGTCAACTTGCGATTCTCTCTTGGAAAATTCCTTACAGCACCGATCATTACCAGACTATAATTTTTTTAATACTCAGAATATGAAGCGGAGCGAAGAAATGTAGAACAACGCTCTCACGGTTCATGCATTGAGAGACACGAGTTCTTGTAGCATCTTCTATCGAATTGAAAATGTTGTATACAATATAGAGAAATATCGAGCAGCTTCTGTCAAATTATCGGTAATCACCAACACTGAATGCAATTAATGTTCGTTTCACATTCCACGTTGAAATTCATTTTTTCGTTGAATAAGAAATCTTTTTCTGTTGATAAACCCTTTAGTGCGCAATGTTAAAAAATACCAGAAATGCCTGAAACTTGGTATTTACGCATTTCAAGTTATTTCCGAACAAAAAATTGAATACTTGTGTTTTAAGTGAAAATTTTCTTAAGTGCTAATGTATACGAAAAACATCTAATTGGACAAATCGTGATTCAGTTCAATACTTTTTGTAAAAAAATGACAATTGCAACGATCTAATCTGTTAAATGAATTTTGCGTGAATTTTGTGTGTTTTAAAAGTTTTTATAATTAATGAAGGTCACTACGATGAAAAATTGGTCGCTATCAGCTCGACGTTTTTACCTCTCTCATATAGAAAGGTTATGCAATCACTTGAAAAAACAACTAGTAAAAATTGTATCATCATATACCATTCGACCATACTTGTGTATGTGTCAAATAATCTCATTAGGTTTTCTCGGAGATGGCTCAACCGATTTTGACAAACTCAAATGAAAGGTCTTATGGTTCCATACGGTATTCCTGATTTTCATCCGGATCCGACTTCCGGTTCCGGAGTTATATGGTAAAGTGTGTTAAATATTGTACACTGTTACCTAAACCGGGGAAACAAAAACCGTAAAAAAATTCTAACCTAGATTCACAACCGTTATTCTCAATCTTAGGGTTAAATGAAAGGTGATATGGTCCTACCAAAAATTACTGAATATGTTTGGATACAACAAAAATTTAAATCGTCCTTTAGAGTATGTTAGTAGGTGGCCGTACGAACCGACTTTGATTATACCGGTTTTCGGGTTCCGGTGATCAGAGAACTATTTCATTCTATATGTTATACTAGTTAATACACAAACAATCCCTTGGTTTTTTTCAAAAATCGAAGAGAAACATTTTGAATAGAATACCACAGTACTATATATGAGAAAGGCAACATTACACCACTAGGTGGATACTATTTAATCGTTCATCAATTTGCACACTTTAAAGATATACTGGAAATATTTATTTTTGCTAACCTGCAATCTCATTTAATTGTTCATGGCTATATGTAAAGTCTAGAGATGGTTGGGTTTCGGGTATTTGTACCCGCAACTCGACCCGAACCCAAACCCTACTGGTATTGGTCGGGATCGGGTACAGAAAAAGATATCTTTGTCGGGTTCAGATCGGGTACGGGTGTCGATTTTTTCATTTTCAACGGTTACGAATCGGGTAAGTCGGATTTCGTGTTATTTTTTGGGTTTCGGGACTTTTATCGGATTCGATCGGGTACGGGTCCAGTTCGGGTTTGAAAAAATGCTTACCCGACCATCTCTAGTAAACACTAATCTGCTCGATTATAAATAAATGGGAACTCAAATATTGAATGATTATTTATATAGTAGCACTGAATCGAACAGAACGTGCACGTTCGTTTTGATTTTTGTTACGCCTCATTATTATTTTTTATAGCAGTTTTCCATACAAAATTGAAACGTAGAACGAAATCGTTTCTACCTCTGAAAACACGAATCGTTCTTTTCTATCCTTATTACAAGTATACTAAAGGTGCGCAGTTTTTTTAACTGAAAATTTTAAAAATATTCGGAATCCATTCGTAAAACTAGTCTAACGGTGGTCCGACTCTTGTATTCGATATTTCATCAAAAATAATGGAGTGTTCAAAAAGAATAACGTAAAAATTTCTATGCATTCTGTCCATCTCCTGACAATTAATGGATCACGTGTCTCAACGCGAAAAGAGGTGATAATCAGAAGGCGCCAAGTCTAGTGAACATGGTGTGTGTAGTAGGAGTTCACAACCAAGCGTAGGAATTATTTCTTCAACCACTTTGGCTGAATGGGTAGAAACATTGACATACTGCAGATTGACTTTGCTGTATCTTCGAGCTGATTCTGGTCGGTTCTTTGTTATTACGTTATTCATATTGTTCATTTGTTGACCATGGTATTAAATGTTTCGCTGGGTTTGAGAAGTTCGTAGTACACTACTACTTTCGGATCCCACCTCACCTCTTTTTCCCAAAAGGATTCGGTGATCAGGAATCAGGTTAACAGGAAAAATTGACTCAAGTGGCACGATTCATTAATTATTTGGAGATTTGTGCCTGTCTTGTATGTTAATTGCTGACCTAGTGTTATCCATTTTACATCGCCTGGAACATTGCCTGGATAGCCTGGATCAGTCCCGTATTACTTTCAGAAATTGCAATAAAAGTTGTGAGTTGGTTCAGTAAAATGGGAAACTCTTCTCTGTCTCATATGCAATGTACCCGCATATCAATTCCATTTACTGCAAATTTGATTGATGAGATATATTTAAATATTAAGATATTAGTGGTGCATTACAAATATTTTATTCAAATACACAACAATTTCGCGTTTTGCACTTCGTTTTCTTCATTTTATCGACATGCCGGTGTCATATCCTATCTGACGGCTCGGACGATAACGAGTGACGACCGACTACTGTACGTAAACATGGCGGTTCAATTTGAACTGCTTTAAGCACTGATGAGCCGAAGGCGAAACGCGAAGAAATCGTAACAAAATAGTGCTTTAGGTTCGAAATATATTTAATCAGATTTTAGCGCTATCCACACTAGACCGTGACGTATCCGGAACGGGACCGCAACGTGCCGGGATTTATTTGTAAAATATTCTCACCATACCGTGCACTTTCCGAGTCGCTACCGTTGCTATTAGTAACATACACAATCGTTGCATTTGATGTGCTTCTGTTCCTCACGAAAATGGGTATTTTCATTCATTTGTTAACAAGATTTCTTTGTAAATGTCAAGAAAACTCCAACCAAAAATTGTATAAGGAACATTGAGATGGCTTATAGTTCGTCTCATGATTTCAGATATTTAGCAACAGGAGACACGCAAAAAACCATAGCATTTAGTTACAGACTTGGGGCTGTCTACCAGATTGTTCACGAGATATGTCGTGTAATTACCGAAAAATTAATCGACGATGCAATGCCGAATCCAACAGAAGATATGTGGAAGAAGATTGCTACCGATTTTTGTGGAATTTCCCGCTGTATCTTGGAGCCTTGGATGGGAGCATGCGACAATTCCAGTCCCTGCCAATAGTAACTTTGAGTCAACGCATGCTTTGACCGTGCTTCGGGCGTGTGTCGATACAGACACGGGTACGACACGGTCTAGCGAGAATATTCACATTGAGCTGCATTAAACAAATTTGAAGCGTAACCCGGACAAGATCCGATCCAGTCCCGTTCCGGATACGTCACGGCCTAGTGTGAATAGCGCTTTTATGTGCCATCTGTTGATCGCCAAGTAAAATTTTGAATCAGCGAACCAGACAAGTGAAGTCTCTGAATAAAGCACAAATTTGTTTTGATTTGCGTCTTGACGATTGATGATCACCCGAAGTTTTATCCACTTCATTTTCTATAGCCGATTCCAAATGCATCGAATGTAGCAAATATCGAAACGTTTGAAGTCTGATCGCTTCTGACAGACCACTTGCACATTTTCATTGTTAATGGATGAAATGTGCTCCAGTATTGAAAATGAACATTTGGTTCATATCTGCCATGCTAGAATAAACTTCCACATCGTGAGTTTGTCACCAATCAATTTGAAAACGTCATTAGCTATTCATTCACTCACTGCACTTCGTCATACCGACTTCGCTTCGCGTTTGTTTTGCCAACAAAGCTGAAACACGAGTGGTTCATAAACATATTTTCAATCACAAGTTGACTGAGCAAACGGATGATACAGATATTGACTACACTTGTACTTCCCTCACGGGAGAACAGTTCTATGGAAATAAAATGTCATCGAAAATCACTTCCGAAGCAACTGTAATGTGCTATTCATCGAAGCTGAAATGCTACATTTTCCCGGAAGATAACATTCTTTCAACTGACTTTTCGTGTTTGCTCCAAAGCAATCAATGTCTGTGTTTTGTGAGTACCTGAGCGTGATTCCCCAGGGATGCCGAAATAACGCCTTTTCTCTTCTGCTCTTCGGACAGCATTATCAACGCATAGCGGGCCCCACGTTCCTTGAAGCTTCCCGTGAATTGCAAAAATTCCTTTTTGAGGTAGATGTCCATATCGATCATATCGGAAATATGTGATTTCTAACGTGAGCCGAAAGGAAGAAAAAATGTGTAATAAAAATGCCAATTAGTGTTAAAGCACCGTCAATCAAGGTCTTCTCCTCTGGTTCCACAGTTCCTCTGGGCCTCACAGGTAGAAGTTTTTCTTAATGGTTCATACCGGACAGGGCGTGAATTCGATTCCTTGCTTAATTTTAAACGCTGCCGATGTAACATCTTGAAAAGTAATTATTTGCGGATTATCAGCGTTACAAAAAGGATCCCGGCATTCTTCGTCTTCAAGGTTGTCAATGACACTGCCGGTGCCAGTCATGTCGGCAGCATTTTTATTCACTTCCGGCTCCTTTTCCTGTCCCAGTTCGGTGTTCCGTGTTATAGCAGCGACATCCGACTGGCTGCTGATAGAAACCATTTGACTCATGTTTCAGGATGAATTTCGAGCTGAAAATAATGGAATGGATGAGTTGACAAATGACTTACTCACAATCACTGTAGACCAATGATGAATGATTTAAGTTTGCTTATAAATTAGCGATTGTGTCGCACTGTGTTTTTCACCAATGGCCGATAAATGGGTAACTGTGTTAAGGGCTGATAATGCTTCGCTAAAATACGGCATATAATTAGCGGAGAGAAACATAAATTACGACTAATTAAATAATAAATTCTGCTCATTCCCCATCTGTTTTGGGTCCGTATTCTAAACATTCCAAAATTAATTGAGGAAAACAGCGATACTTTGATCTAAAAAAATAATATGTTTATTTTTTAGCCCCGGCATTATTCAGCTGAAAAATATCAAATGCAAAGGCAGTTTTCTTGGTTGCAGTTAAGTGAAAATTAATAACGATTCGTATGTTAGTTGTTGCACAGTAATTTACCTCTAATGTCAAAGCTGTGATTTAAGATTTAAACTGTCGGATGACCGAGTCGATTTCCAACACCGTTCTCTATTTGCACTGATTATTTCTCATTCGAAATAAAATGTTAAACCTAATCGGTTTGAGAGACACTAGAAACTAAAAACTTCAAAATTCGGATTTATTTGAGAGCAACCTCGAGCATATTAAGCTTAAGTTATGAACGGTATGCTAAACGGCAAATATTAGCCATCTGATTCACGTTTAGAATGAGCGACTAAGTACGATTCAGACGGTCCGTCACAGTCAACCTCCGTCACCGTCACCGCCAAAATTAGTTACATGCATTCTTATGGAGGAACTTCTTAACGATCATAACGTGAGAGCATTCCGGTAAAGAAAGTATTAAATTAATATTGACGGACGCTGACGTTCCGGTGACGGACCGTCTGAATCGTACATAAATAACACAGTACGCCATGCGAACGGTGCTAATTGAATGTAAATCAGTTTTGGTTGACAACTACCGAAAACTTATAAGGCGTTCTAAAATATACGAAATCACAATTTTTAATTCAACTTCATATTTGTTCGAATCAAATGAACAAGTGAATCAATTGAGCAACACAAGGCACATATTTATGTCCTTTTCGCTTGATGCCAAATATAACCCAGTTTTCACCCAAGGTGCTGTCAAACCGTTTGTTTGAAGCTAGTATCGAAACAAGTTTCAACCAAAGATAAACTCAAGATTACAAAGTCCCATACGATCCACGGAAAAATATCGGATCAGTAATCGTGAACCAATGAACTTAGTAATAGTGCAATTTTGTTGACCCTTCGTTAATAAGCGTCGATATTGCATTTGAAAATTACGGTAAAATACCAATTTTGAAGGAAGTAAACCTATGTAAACACCACACAAAATATTTTGCTACTTCTATTCCATTCACATAATCGTTAAAAAAAGATAAACTCAAGATGTAATGGTCTATGATTTCTCATGTACCATTCAAATAGGACCCCTCGTTGATTTTGGTTCACCGTCAGTTGAAGTTCTATTATTATTTGACATAAAACAACAAATGTTGAATCGCTACATGGGTCGTTACTATGACAATGTTTGTTAATGTATAATTAATCCTAAGCTGTAATATGAAAGAATTCGCGGCATTTTGATGCACATTGAGTAGATCTTGAAACTTGAACAATGAATTAAATTATTACTAAGAATATATTTATTTTTGTTATAATCTAGTCTTACGAAGCATTAAAGTGAATGGAAGTAACCAATTATTTTGTGTGATATGTTTACATAGGTTTACTTCTTTCCAAACTTGATTTGTTGATCAACGTGATTTTCAAATGTTTACGGACGCTTATTAACGAAGGGTAATCAAAATTACACTATTACTAAATTCACTGGTTCATGATTACTGATCCGATAAAAAGAAAAGAAGCATATTTTTTTGTGCCCTTCAACAAAAAATCGAACAATACCAAACACCTTTTTGATTTTGTTTGCAAGGTTTTCATTTTAAGCTGTGCCTTTCTGTAAAAAATCGGTTACAGCGAAAATAGTTCGAATTCATTTTAAATCTCCAAGGTCTCCTGCGTTCTGTTGAGCAATGGTGTTGTCAGGTTGGATTATCTGTAAATCCGGGCAAAATATCAATGGTGCTTTTCACTCATCATAGGATAATTATTGGAGCTCATCCGTTACAGTTCTTCGATTCAGAGGTTGCAGTGGTTGATCAAGTTAAATATGTCGGGGTTATTCTTGATTCAAAACTGAATTGGTCTGCTTACACTGACTTCAGCATTAAAAAAGCTTGCATGACTTTCAGCGAATGCAGACGAGCTTTTAAAAAATCATGGGAACTCAAACCCAGATACATTCATTGGATCTACACAACTATAGTTAGACCAATTTTAGCATGCGGATGTCTGGTATGGTGGCAGAAAGGAGAAGTCGCGACAGTTCAGTCAAAGCTAAATCATCTCCAAAGGATGGTCCTAATGGCGATGACAGGAGCATTCACGACAACTCCTACTGCTACTCTAGAGGCGCTACTGTGCATTAAACCACTACATGTGTTCCTAAAACAAGAAGCATTATCTTGTGCATACCGTCTTAAGGTTACAGGGCTTTGGAACAGTAACCCTTTAGATTATGCTACTAGCCACACTCGCTTGTGGTCTCAAATGCTTACCTCGGATGAGTATATACTCGCTCTTAGTGACCTAAATCTCAAATGCAGTTTTTCTTTTAAAACATTCAATGTGAGATATCCTCTCCGTGAGGAATGGTTGTCTGGATATTTGGAACGACAACTTGATGAACACATAGTTTGTTTTTCGGACGGTTCTCTGTTGAATGGTTGTACTGGCGCTGGTGTCTACTGTCGGGAAATGAGGCTAGAGCAGTCTAATTGCTTGGTAGATACTGTACTGTATTCCAAGCATATATCTACGCGATTCTGTGTGGAATACAATCGGCACTTCAGCACAGAATCTGTGGTAAACGAATTTATTTTTGTTCCGACAATCAGGCAACCTTTAAAACACTCAGTTCGAATGTTTCACAGTTGAATCTAGTGATCGCATGTCACATTGAATATCTCAGCATTTCAAACGCTGTTTACTTCTTATGAGTACCCGGCCATTCTGGTATTACTGGAAATGAATGGGCTGATGAGCTGGCTAGAGCTGGTGCAACGAACGATTTCGTTGGTCCTGAACCAGTTTTACCACTTTCAACTAGTTGAATAAAGCATAAGATTCGTTCTTGGGCTGCATCCAAACATGGCAGCTACTGGCGCAGCTTGCAAACTTACGCTCAGACAAAAACATTTTTACCAGATTTGAATTTGAAAATTTCAAAGTGTCTACTGCATTTTTCCAAGCATCATTGCAGTTACTATTCAGCGTGCTGAGTATTATTCGTGTGATTTGTGTGAATGTGATTACGGTCCCAAGTAGCAAATGTAACTTATTGAAATTTCAAGAGGTTCTACAATTGAATTGTTTTTTTTATGTTAGATATGTTCAAAAGATTTTTAAATATATTAAAACCGGGTGTGCAACTTATACCTGTTAAGTTTTACGATAATACCGAAAAAATAACTATAGAACAATTTTAAGTATATCTAAAACAATTGTGCAGCAAATGACCAACTTGCCCATGTTGCACTAGTAGTTATAGAAGCTCTGCCAAAATTTTCACATCGTCATGTAAAAACGAAGTAACTGAAACAATTGTTCAACTTATCAGAAATTTTCCAAATGGCTGTCATAATTGTATCGGACTCAATATGTGCCGAAATGGCTGTATATCTCTTGTGAAGAAAAAAATAGTGGAATTATGCTCTCCGCTCTGATAAGCCGAATTGAAAACCTCGCAATAAAAATTATTTTGCTGCCGAGTCCGCATTGTCTTGACTGCCTCATGAAATTGTAGGTCAGTGTGAGTAGTTTACTTCATTTTCAGAAAAACAATTCGACACTTGCAAAAAAGTTGTACCAGGTTTATCTGCTTCAAATGAACTTAAAACTTGCCGACATGAGAATATTATCATAAATGTTTCATAAATACATTATTACATATGCAATGAAAACAAAAATCAAATCAGATAATTGGTATTCGGTTTTCATCTCGCGAAAAATGAACAGACCTGACATCACTTTTCAAAGATATTTAACGAGAAGTAAAGTTCATCATAGGTACTCTCACAGTTCTATATTACCGCTTGAGCAACTTGTTTTTGCAACTAAAGCACATGGGCTCACCAAAATAATACCTACAGTGCCTATCAGAAATGTCGGGTTCACTAAGATGAATGACTGAACTGTATTGTTGTTTAAGTCAACTAGTTTGCAAAAAAATAAAAACCAAAAGTTCTCTTTTCAATATTTACATGTTTATAATTCCATTTATTTAGGTAAAATAAATCATTACGTTGGGTGAACCAACACAATGTTATCCTCGATGCCATATTGGACACAATGTTATCCTCGATGCCATATTGGAAAATATTGAAGAACAATTCATTTCAAGATTTTTTAGATTAATTGAACCATCAATATGATTAAAATCGTCTGAAAAGGTGTATGAATGTTTTATAGCTTTCTCATACATATTAAAAAACTTTATCCCGATCATATTCATTGAAATAATAGATTGTTATTTTCATAGAAATTGATGTGCAATCATCAAAACACGTACATTCAAAGGCGCTTGAAAATTTCAGGCGTACGAAGACATGTTTCACCATAAAAATGCAGTTCGTTGTCAATTTTCTATTTACTAAAACATAAAAGATCAATTCTACAATATCTAGTATTACCATTTATTTATGTGCAGAATATTTTTAAAACTCCATGTTTGTGTTAAGGGCAGTTGTATTCAAAATCAAATGTGAAACTTATTCATTAGAAATTATGTTTGCTATGTTTTTGTAAACATCAATTCAATTCTTGTTTACATTACGTAGTAGTTTCAAAATTGTTTTTTCGCTGATTTAATTGCTGCATTTGTAATAGAATCGATGCATGAGTTTTTGTATCACTTGCACAATAATTGTGAATAAATGTTCGTGACAACGGAAGAACTTAAAGATATGTTGCACAACACAGAAAAATTGCGCTTTTTCCATAACACAATAGTTACTACAATAGTAATATGAACCAAATTGATAAATTGCACAATCTGTAGAAAAATACAGGACAGTAACTTAACGTGGTACTTGGGGTACTAAATATTATCTGATATGTAACTGTCCCGCATTGACGCAACTAGGTATCCGGGTTTTTTGTTCTCCATACATGGTTGAGTCTGTGTATGCGGAGCTAAAATTAATGGATATTCTATCGTTTCACACCCAATGTGGTAAGGAGCTATGATTAACAGCAAAATGATAATATAATGTGAAAATTCGATGAGTCGATATCATATTATGATTTAAATCTGATGTTGCTATCATAATCAGATTTCAATTTGTTCTCATTTTGATGTTAGACTTTACTCGGGTAGCGAACAAAGAGCAAAGTAATATCAATTTTTACTATCATAAGATGTTGCTAGGCTGTCATTGCAATCAGAGCTTAAAATTGTCACGCATTCTCAATGAAAGAAACCATTCCAGCAGTCTAATTCGTGAATGTGCGACACCAGAACAAACGAAAAGAGACGAAGCATTTTCGTTTCTCATCGAAAAAATGAGAGAGCATAATTGCCAACGTCACTCTTTCCTCGGTGATAAGATTAACGTCTTCAGATAGCAATAGCAGAATTTCAATTCTCATTCTTTCTGCTATAAAAAGTGACTATAATATGGCAAATCGAAGTAATTACATCCCAGAACTTCTTTGGAAACCAAAACTACTACAAATTCGAGCACCAACAGTTAAAACTTATTGTGAAACCTTTTTCTGTCGTTTTCAATTCTCACAGCTTTGGTTGAATATCGACACTGCATACCATGGGATTTTCACTGAAAACTGCAAATGACTGAAAGGGCAAATGAAAGAAAAAACACAATTTTGAAACTACTGTCCCGCTTATGTCATTGACTGGACATGGATTTCGTTCTCATAATTTGCAAGTGAAACTGAGAGTGACAGTAATTTCTTGTCATTTCCTTCTATTTTTCAGTCAATGAAAATGACTTTTATTAGCTCTGATTGCAATACTTGGTATTCTCTTGATATTTTATCAAAGGAACCAAGCAATAGTATAGTAGTTGTTCAACATCAATATTAGCTAACGCATCTTATTTTGTTATTGATGAAATATTTCAAATGCATTAAGTACACCTAATACAATAGTTCCTTCTTCGAACAAAAAACGATTTAAAACATCAATTATTAGCTTTGATATTTTAACTCTTACTTCAAACAGTATAATGTTAAGTTTTATCATTAAGTTATCTGATTTTAATCTTAAAGTTTGCTACTGGTTTGCAAATTGCTTCTGCCCAGCTTTTTGTACAAGTAACACACTTTCCATATTAAAGACGTAAAGTTTCATCCAAATCTGAGCATCTTTTTTTGCAGTTATTTTTGGAATTGCACAACTGCTACTAAACTACACATACGTACTTCTTGTATATCATTGAAGACTTCTGAGCAAGACATGTACAAACATCACAAATTTTACTTTAGGTTTTAGGTTTGGCTTTTCTAATATATTTCAGAATGATTTTCTGTGTGCAAATCAAAATTGTATAACTACCATCATACTTGTAAAATCGAGAGTTTGACGAATTAGTATATTATGAATTGCGTTACGGTACCTGATTGTATCCGAATTTTACAGTGAAAGTGCAGAAATTACAGACCCAAGATCATCATACACTGCATGCACATATATCGATTCATTGGGTTCGTCAATGTTTCTGAGTGCCAAACATCAAAATCGAGCCAAACTATCATTCCAAGGTATCATTCCCTTTTCAAAAACAAACGGGCTCATACTGTACTGATCTATGACCTGAACTACACTTCGGACGAACTGCCTCGATGAATTGTTGTGTCAACCGATAGTCCGATGGATCAGTAATAGCTGCTAAAGATATGCTAACAAGTAAACACTCCGTCACTAGCGTCAACCAAGCCTCTATTTGCGCTTGTTTGTGTTGCTTCTCATACGATGCATCGGCAAAAGTGTTTACTAATTCAATTTTCAGACCGGCAACTATTTCCGGCTACTGTCGTTGTTTGAATTAGTTTAGCCGACACCGATGCAGGATGTTCGTAATTGGACTGATTTCGTTGTTGTTTATTAGCAATTTAAGATGAGTTATGTTTCCACAGGTGAACCAATAAGCCTTGCACGATACGTTAGGCATTATTAAATGATTTAGATTGGTGGTAACGGACACTAATTACATTACAATCACAAATGAGCGAGTAACAATTGACCACATACTTGTGATTTGTGGTGATTTCCACCAAACAACTAGAAACTGTAGTGCATTCGTTCCGTCCGTGAGAAACGACAATGACTCAATTATGAGCCGTTTCCCAAAACTCACACTCCTGTGGCTTGTCAAGCTTACATTAGCGATTTCAATTCCGTCATTATCGTAACTGATTTCTAAGTTTGCTTCCATCCCGGTGGTTAAACTTGTTAGGGTAAAATTCAGATGAGATTCAGTAAACGGTCCATCATTCAATCCCTCCTCGGTAGCACCGAACTCGAATAAAGACCTCAATTTACATTTAAATTGGATCGACGAATCTATTGTTTACGATTATTATTACACGCTTTAGGGAATTCGAGGATTGAGTATGCCAGAACCGTGCTGATGAAAAAGCCGAAAACGACAATGTGCCAACCCCTAACCACTGATCGGACGGAAAATCTGAGTCGCTGCTGCTACCGAAACAGAAAGAATGATAACGGCCGCAAGTTTGGCTATGCTCTATTTTTTTCATATTTTTCCAAAGTTCCATCAAACCGCCAGTTTACGATCGAGACTTTGAAATGGTAGCAATACCATTTTCAGCTACATTATTGTTCAATTTTTGTGCCATAAATTGATATAACAGCGCACAGACGTCGGTGTTCTCGACTCCCAGTTCCATCCATTGTTTTGTTCTATCCATTGCACACCCGAATCCTCCCACGCTCAGCGTGCAGCCCGAGATCGTTGTCGCAACGGTAAGGATGTGAAAATGGAAATTTATGTCCACTTTAAATCATTCCACTGTCGTGTCTCTTTCGCGAACGGTTGCCTGCTCGTTATTTTTTGTGACAAATAAACCGAAGTGAAATAAATGCTTCCGATGTGTGTGCTCCGAAAGCTTTACGTGCCCCGAATTGTCAGAACTGGTGGATATTTAATTCAATCATACTGCGATTAAAAGAAAGAATCGATTTATCCACCATTTGATGGATCCCGTTTGTTGAATTTAACGAGCAGGAATTACGCTGAATTTGCTGAGTTTGATTTTCGGTCCAATGCGGATATGTCGATGGAAACTCAAATAATTGTTTTGAAGTTTCTCACCATCCTTAACGGAAACGGAAACTATTGGTTGCGTTGATATTTTTCCCGAATGTTTAAAACACTGTCAATTGGGGTTTGCTGATTTGCATTGTCATTTCAGTTAATGTGAGAGGTGTTCAATAAAACGTTGACAGTTGGAAGATATTTTTAATTGGAATGTGAATTAATTTTGTTGTATTGTAAAAAATTAAATTGGGTGCAGTCAGAAGCGGTGACTTTCCATCCTTATTATTTTGTGGGAACTTGGTTATAATTATATGTGACATTGTATTTAATGGTTCCGACCAACAAAGACAATATGGTAACAGAGGTATTTTGGCCCTCCTTAGCATTTATGTTATTTTGGCCCACTTTGTAAAAATGTCCACCAAGTTTTTAATATCTTTGAAAAACCCTTCCGCAATAAGTAAAGCAAAGTCTTGGCATTATATTCCTTTTGTGGAATTTTGCCTTTCTGTTTCAACAGACTTCGCAGCCGATTCTTAAGTGTACAGAATCATTGCATGGCTAGTACTATGGATCCTACTGACACTAAGAATCCTTCCAGGTCGGGGCTCGAACATACGACAACTGACTTGTAAGACCAGCGTCCTATGCATTGAACCACCAACCCGGAACAAACTCCTCCCGAACTAAAAAAAATAATTATGTTAGGAAAACTCTTCTATATAAATATGACGAATTTCGCACCAACTCGAACAAATGTTGGCAGCAACCTCTCTGATTTGAATGAAACTTTCTAAACATCTATACTTTGTGTCAAAAAGTCACTTTGTATACTTTGTTTATTTTTTCAAAATTTATCCAGTGTGTCTTTCGAAAAGGGCTAAACAGTTTCATTTTTCAGTAGATTTTTTCAATCAAAAAAACTGAAAAAAATTTCTATCGAGTCCTATATTGAAAAAAAAAACATGATATCAAAAATTCCAAATCGATTTACAAAGAAGCCCATTTTTGATTTTGATTTAATTTTGTCCCAAGATTGGTGATTACCTTCCCTACAAACCATTCGTATACTGCCAGATGGCCACATTCAAGGAATTGAAGTTTTTAAAACAAAAACTATCGCTAGTCCAAACTGAGTTTTTTATCCAGTGGCTTTTTACTGAAAACTAAACTAAACTGAAGGTCACAACCATTCAAGATTCCAATGAATCTCATGGCGTTTTCGTTTTTAATTTGCACTACACAGAAAGAAAAGATGAAACTATATTTTTATCTGTGTACACCGGTGCAGTGCTACACTGAGGCATGAATAAACGAACAAAAATGACGAAAACATAAACAGTAACCATTGACTATAATAAACGATTTCATTGGACAGAGCTACACCAAACTTTTGATGAGTGCTACAAAAGTGGTATCGGTGCAGAAAAAGTGTAGCACTGGTAAAAACGAACGGTTTCAGTGCAGACAAAATTTCATTCAAATTATGATTGGCGCTTTTTTGAATTTGAATTCGAATTTTTAAGTGTAAAATTCGATTAGTAAATTAAATTATTAAAAATTATGCTGGCAACTCCGAATACGATTTTACCCGGAAATCGTCTATCCGAGTCCTACACTGACAACTTTTTTTAATCCACCTAGTGGTGTAATGATGCCTTTATCATTTTACTCATAACATCAAAAATATTACTGTGGAATTCGCAAAAACAACTGTTCATTGAATAGAAATAGGAAAGTTTGTTCGGACTTAAAGACTGTCCCAGAAAGTATGGACGCACTTTGATTTCGCTGTAAATAATTCACAAGTGTTAGATATTTAAATTTTATTCGATATACTGATAATATTTAACTACAACAACAGAATATTATTCTTAACATTTGCTACTTAGCCATTGTAGACTAGCTGGCGCACCTTTTTGCGAACGTTCCTCATTAAATTCCGTACAGACTTCTTGGCCACAAGTTTTGACACTTTTTTCCAATCTTTTCCGAACTGTTGAATGGTTTCGGCTGCCGAGACATGTTTCCTAAGATGTGCCTTCGTTAATGCTCAAAATTCCTCAATTGGTCGAAGTTGTGGGCAATGTGGTGGATTCATGTCTTTTGGGACGAAAGTGAAATTTTTGGTAGTATACCATTCTACCGTTGATTTCGAGTAGTGGCAAGAAGCAAGATCTAGCCAGAAGACAATAGGATTCTCGTGGCTTCGAATCATGGATAGAAGTCGTTTTTGTAAACATTCCTTGATGTATATTTCGCTGTTCATTGAAGCAGTAGTGATGAAGGGATTCGAAATCTTACCCCAGCTACAAATTGCTTGCCAGACTATACCTCTCTTACCAAATTTTTCGACTTCAATCGATGTCTCGGACTGGTTTAACACTTGCCCTTCTTGCACCGTATAATATTGTGGTCCCGGCAAGGATTTGTAATCGAGTTTCACGTAGGTTTCGTCGTCCATGATTATGCAGTTCAAATTCCCAACAAGAATCGTATTGTACAGCTTTCGAACCCTCGGCCTGATCGATGCTTCTTGTTTCTGACTATGTTTTGGTTGTTTCTGCTCATTATAGATTCGAAGATTCAAACGTTCTTTAGCACGAAGAACATTAGACTTCGAAGTGCCCACTTTTTTGGCCACATCCCGAACTGAAACCTTCTTCCTTTGCTCGAACGCCTTAAGTATACGTTTATCCAACTGAGGGTTAGCAAGACCATTTTTTTCGACCCGTTTTCGGTTTATCCTCAAAGGTGTTATCCTCACCGAACTTCCTGATTGCATTTCGCACGGCTTCAATTCTACCGAAATTGGATTTAGATGTCCGGTATGGCCTAAGTATTAAATATGATCTAAAAATTGGAACAGTTTTGAACCAAGTTAAACATAGACTTACTATCTCATGCTCTATTTCCATTAAATCAATTAAACGAAATCTAACAAACTTCTGCATATGTAAGTCAAGCTAAACAGCATGAATCAGCAGCATAAAACATGTAGTAGGATTTTTACTTTTATTATTATTATTAACATCACTACACCATCGGCACTGTATTACTGCACTACTGGATGTGAAAATTTCATATTTTTTTGAATAAATTTGAATTCATTGACATTCGTTTATTCTTTCGGTCGTACTGACCATAAAATAGCTATAATTTTTATCAACCGCAGCACCGTCTTTTACCAATATTACACACTGGCAGCAGACATCGGTAACCGTTTCGTTTTCTTCATAGCGTGTACGAAATTGAACAAAGCGCGCATCGTTTGTTTTGTGTTTTCTTCTTCTTCTTTCGGTGCGGTACGGATTGTCGTTCTATATGGTGATTTGAAAACTTTGACACTCATCGCCCTGTAACTGCGGAACCGAAAGTCGGGTCCGGAAGAAATTTCACAGTAGCTTTAAAGATAATATGAGCTTTAATTCGAATCAAAATTTGTGAACAGCGGTTCAAGCATAGCAGAGAAATCGAAGTGAGTTTTTTCTGCACCACTTTCGATGCTTCCGGAACAGAAAAAGGGGGGGACCAGTAGTGCCGAGTTATTCTTTTATGCCCACAAACTAACCAGCTCTGCAAACTAGAAGAATTTGTCAGACAGTTTTATGGGATTTGTTTTTGACCATCGTTTGTGGAAAAATACTGATGAAATTGGTAATTTAACACTTATCACGCTTGAGTTCCTGAACCGGAAGTCGGAGTTGGATAAAATTGTCTAGAAATTTTAAGAAAACTACAGGACCTTTTATTTGAATCTTAGTTTGTGAAAATCGGTTTAGCCATCTCTGAAAAATATGAGCGCATATTTTTTTATTTTTTTGGTGTATATCATCCTATATCTCCGGAACCGGAAGTCGGATCGGGATGAAATTCAATAGCAGGCTATGGAACAGGAGACCTTTCTTTTGAATCTTAGTTTGTGAAAATCGGTTCAGCCATCTACGAGAAAAGTTAGTGAATATTTTTATTATATACATACACACACAGACATTTGCTCAGTTCGTCGAGCTGAGTCGAATGGTATATGACATTCGGCACTCCAAGCCTAGGTTAAAAAGTCGGTTTTAACAGTGATTGCATAGCCTTTTTATATGAGAAAGGCAATAACAATGTAATATTTTTTATTGTAAATTGTGATTTGACAGATTTGTGAAAATCAATAATATAAAAAATTTTTGTAGGTTTTGTCATTTTGCGTCAACTATTTCAATAAAAATAGTTAAAAAAGTTTGGCCCTTCTATAAGACAGACAGACAAAGTTTACATATTCAAAAAGTTTCATTCAAACTTGAGAAAGTTTTGCCAATTACGAATATGTTTTAGAGCAAAATTCGTCATATTTAGGTCAATTAGAGAATGAAAAATTTTCAACAAAAGACTTCATCCAAAAAATTGCGTACATATTGTCATGCGTATGGAAATTAATCATAATGTTCTGAAACCCGCTCATAAATTTTTTTCTGGGTATACACCTGCTTAATGACCAAAGGTTTTGGAATAAATAAACCACCCAAACAGATCATTTTAGGAGAATGAGTGAACTGGAGTTCTTATTTAAAGCAGAGGTGTAAATAGGCAAATTTTTTGATTCACAGTGAATAAAAAGGTCAGTATTATCTCTACATATCACATATTTATTGTAGATATTATAATGAATTTTGAAACGAATGATTTTTGATAAGATAAATTTTGGTTTTACTTAGAATTTCAAAAGGTCAAAAAATGATAGTTTTCTATTATTTTTCAATGGAAATGGAGTAATTCGAATTCTTGAGAGAGAGAGATAGAGAGAGAGAGAGAGAGAGAGAGAGAGAGAGAGAGAGAGAGAGAGATAATAAAAGAGAGAGTATAAAAAATGAGTGCTTTGGAATGGTTGCAGGTTTTAGGAATATGGTAAAGGTTGAATTCATGAGGTTTAAAGAAGTACACAAAAAATAATAATTGGTAAACATGTCAAAATGAACTAACTATTTTTGAATTTATTAACTACAAAACATAATTTGCGACTCTCATGTTAAAACATAAAAAAAGTCGAAAAACAAAAGAGCGGTTTAACAGAGCTAGTTCTTTTGGTACAACTATATAGCTCTGAACGGTTCTTCAAAACGAACGGTTTTGTCCATCTCTGCCCTGAATGGAATGGTAAAAGAAGCAAACTCCAGTAACAAATATACAAAATCATAGGTAACACTACAGATCACTCGAATATTTGTTATCGGATAATAATATAATAAAAGGCATGACTCTGGGCACATAAGCAATAGTTCGCACAAACCTTCCATTCCGATATTCAACTAGCCGTATAGAGATGAAGAAAAAACATCCATGCAGTGAAGAACTCATTGTGTGTGAGAATGCCGTCGCAAGTAGAAAGTGACAACTTCTGGTAACTTTTCTTTTGCCGGTTCGGATAGTAAATGGTAAAAGACCTTTATCACTACTTTCCGACATATCAGAGACTTGGGTGATTCGCATTGTTCAGATGCCTAAGCCCAACTCCTCTGGTAGAAGGTAAAAGTTAAGTTACTAGAAGATTTCTGCTTGCTTAAATGACCCTCTGTCACGTCTCATTTTTCCGTTCTATATTTTCACATCCTTGCTCTCCCTTGAGTACTATCATTCTATAATTTTCATTGTCTGTTTCTACAAAAAAAATGATCTCTGGTTAGGAGAATATCGCAAAAAGAAAAAATAAATATTGACTACTAAACTTAGTCGTTAAAAAAAGAAAAAGAATAAAAGGCAAAGCAAAGTCTTGGCATTAAATTCCTTTTGTGGAATTTGGCCTTTCAACAGACATCGCAGCCGATTCTTAGTGTACAGAATCATTGCATGGCTAGTACTATGGATCCTACTGACACTAAGAATCCTTCTAGGTCGGGGCTCGAACATACGACAACTGGCTTGTAAGACCAGCGTCCTATGCATTGAACCGCCAACCCGGGACGAATATAAGGCAGAAGACTTGTATTGTATAATTATATTATATTTAATTAGGGAGCGGGTCATCTCGCCGAAAGCCATTTCGCCGAAAGTCGTTTCGCCGAAAGGGTCATTTCGCCCAAAGGGTCATGTCTCCTGTATAACTGATGTGGCGAAGCCACATAACCGAATCCAAGAAGGCCATTAGTAGAGTCCCCTCAATATTTTGTAAATTACTCTCAATCAACGAATTTTATAAAAGTCGGATGCAATATCTTCTATTTGACCTTAAGGAGTACTATTACTGAAAAATTATTTCGACAATTGTGATATACTGCTGTTATAAAGACGCTAAAATCCGAAGCAAACGCGACAATTTTCATTTCACCTATTTTGATTCCCTGAAACTTCTTCTAGCACACCATTATTTTACAAGTAATAGTTTCCGAGTTACAACAATTTGAAGAAAGCGTATGCGGAGAAATGCATTAGCCTATTTGAAAAACCAGTCATGAGTCGAATCTATCCATGCAATATAAAAAGGTTCGCAATACTGAAGACGTCTATTAAGTTTCATCCGTCGATTGATTCCATCTGCTCCATCCGGCGGCAAAGTTTCGGATCGAGACCGCTGAACAGTTCATAACATTCTAATTGGACGCTCAACTAAGTCCGTATGAATTTGGGAGCAGCACAGAAGACAGTTCTGTACTGCTTTACTCCAGCTTACTGCGATGGCAGTATAAATGTTCAATTTGTTACGGAAGGATACACTCAAACGGTTCTCAAAACATTCCTACGGAACTAAGTAAGCATACTTCGCTGTAGAAAAAAAATGGTAACTTGTTCCAGTGATGTGAGTTCACGCTTGATATCGCGTTTGATTTTCATAGCATATCGATTGACATGATATATCAATTTGGTTCTGGCAACGAATGGTTCAGAAGCCTTCTCGAGTGGTACCACCTGCGTTGCCATCCCAATACAAGATTTGATCTTATTTCAGAAGACGTAACCGAAAACTACGTTATGTTGCGTTAGTTTCTTTTATTGTTCTTGTTGTTGACATTTTCGGTTAATGTCTTTCGTTTTAGTTTTTGCGTTTGCTAAACGAAAAAATCATGTAATTATATAATTATGCAATCAGAAAAGTAAAATATCCACAATATCAGCTTCTTTCACATTGTCCAGTTCATTTGGGATTTGGGATAAATGACATGAAAATTAATTACGAAATACATTGACAATTATTGTCTCTCGTGTGCATTAAATAATTCCGCAGAAGGTCGACTTACTGATGGTACCGCAACCTCCTTCGTCGCTCCAACGAATCGCAAAAAGTGCATATCAGTTCAATACCAATTCCGCTTGTGCGATGGAACTCTGTGCAAATAGTAGCGTCTATGCTATCGTCTCTGTCAGTGGCGGCAACTTCCAAAAATTATTGAGAATGGCAAGCATTATTATAAATGTGGGGAAAACATGGAACCATATGTTGATAGTACATAAATAACGCACACTCCATCTTTATTTTCATGAAAAAGGCCTGACTTTCATGAATTCTTAGTGTCGCCGCACTAGACATGCAAGGATTCTGTACGCTAATAATCGGTTGCAAAATCTGTTGAAGTAGAAAGACCAAATTCCACAAAAAGAATTTAATACCAAGACTCTACTTTGTTATGTAATTTGTTAGTTTGATGTGCTACTTATGTCATACTATTGAAGAAACAAACAAACTTATATTTCATCACAATAATGCAATTCAAGCTTAAAAATTCGTTTTTATATTTACACATTCTATATCAATTTTATGTTGTTCGAATACTTAATTGCGGTCGATCTGAAGTGTAACTTTGCTGTGGCTTGTAACTTGTAGCAATGTTTCATTAATTTCAATTCGATTCCATTACCTCTCATTACGGGTAAATCACGTAAATTCCAATTAACGCCAAAATCATGGTAAAAATGTTCATCACCAATACGATCTAGATACTCCTGGGCTTTTTAAAAATCATTTTTACGCCTGTTTCACATAATTTATTTACGGCAGCATTGGGAGCAGAACTGAAATCACCAACCAACGTTACAGGTAGTTTTGTTTTAATTCCTTCCTCAGGCGGATTACTGAAATTAAAAAAAAGTTTTTAAAAATGGTACAGTAAAGTATTTTACATCGATAGCATTAATTGCAGTCCGAGCCAGACAGATACGGTTGCTTCAAAAGGTCGTTTTTCTCGAGATGCAGCAGAATCTCTCCTACACCAGCAGGTTAATTGGTTCTGTTCCTAGCCACCAGGAAAATGCTCATGATAGCTTAAGATCAGACATGCCCTTACTTTATCTCAAACGTAATAAAAAATTTGATTAGTCTAAACCCTACCTTCTTTTTCGGCACTTGACCTTTCGTTTACAACGGCCTCATAGTTGATTGTTAGCATACAAACAGTTAGTTCGTCAATCATTTCAATACTGAGAATCCATCCTGGGATAGGTGTCCTTTAAAGTTTTTGATGCGGTTGAGTCTCGATTTGTGATCAGCTTTCTAGAAATTCAACCGAACTGGGTTTGGATATGCACATTTTAACAAGAGAATAAATAGGATTTTTACGCAAGTGTGTGTATGCATGAGTGTTGAGAACGATTATTGAAATTTGAAAATCAAATTGCACTTCTGGGACATTGATTTAATTTTTTAATTTTTGTTTTGTGATGTGATTATTACTCGCTGAGGATTTGTTTAGCCTACATGGAATTCTGAAAATTTGTTTTGATGCCAATTGTCTTGCATCTGCAAGAATTGCATTAAACGTTGAGATCTGGTGTCGTCTAAAATAACTTATTTTGAACGAATCAACTCTGGCATTTTGAAATTTCAGAAATTACTCACTTACTTACTTACTTACTTACTTACTTACTTACTTACTTACTTACTTACTTACTTACTTACTTACTTACTTACTTACTTACTTACTTACTTACTTACTTACTTACTTACTTACTTACTTACTTATCTACTTACTTACTTACTTACTTACTTACTTACTTACTTACTTACTTACTTACTTACTTACTTACTTACTTACTTACTTACTTACTTACTTACTTACTTACTTACTTACTTACTTACTTACTTACTTACTTACTTACTTACTTACTTACTTACTTACTTACTTACTTACTTACTTACTTACTTACTTACTTACTTACTTACTTACTTACTTACTTACTTACTTACTTACTTACTTACTTACTTACTTACTTACTTACTTACTTACTTACTTACTTACTTACTTACTTACTTACTTACTTACTTACTTACTTACTTACTTACTTACTTACTTACTTACTTACTTACTTATTTACTTACTTACTTACTTACTTACTTACTTACTTACTTACTTACTTTCTTACTTAATTACACACTTACTTCAATATTTACTCAATTACTCACATGACAGCAGAAGTTTAAAATGCATTAGACTCGTGGTACGATATGTGGACTAATATCTGACTGATATTTGAACTGCGTGTAACTTCTCGATTAATTTTGCTCAATTTGCCTATTCCTTCATGTGTTTCCACCCGAATTGTCGGCTCTTTGCATAGGGCACATGTAATCTGCAGGTTGGTACTTTCGAAAAATAAGGACTTCTTAAACAAAGTGTTACGCACATCAGCGCCAGGTCTGTTTATGGATTTCTTTTGTGCACTGGAAACAATTTGATCGAAAATCAGCTGTTTCTTTGTATTTGAGGAAATCGAGTTCCATCATCAACCCATATAAACTAAACAGTTAAGTTAGTTTATTTTTGCCTTTGTAGGCTCCCGGCCGAGCGGTGGCGGGTGGCAGAATAACGAAGATGACGTTTCTTTTAGTTCTATACGGAGTAATACCACGAAATTCACCTTTTTTCTGAGTTTATAGTTTATCTTTTTATGCTTTTCACTTAACAGCTACTTATTCTCAATAGTGCAGGATTAGGCTGTTTTGGGAGTTCTTTCCCACAATCTAACAAAAGTCACTAACGATTGTTAATAAGGCTAACACTTCACGCAGTCTCACTAAGTTCGGCATATCATTAAGTTTACGCACATATGAACGTATGTCCTACTGCAGTACAATCTAGTGCATACTCCACTAGTTAGAAAATCTATTCACAACACTTCATGGTGATCTTAAACACTACACATGAATCTGTTAAATCTCTATTCATTACAGCAATTTTCACTTCTTTAGATGCCTTCCGAAAACATTATTTCTTGCTTGATTTTGAGGTCACTTGATACTTGACCCTCACAATGCCCACTATGCATACTCCTACGGCTTACTGTATTACACTCCGAACTAGACTTAACTTTTCACTTAATTCTTCAGAAATTGAGTCTGGTCTGTGCTGAACCGAGCTGAACTCTAACTTTTCACTTAATTCTTCAGAAATTGAGTCTGGTCTGTGCTGAACCGAGCTGAACTCTACTGAACTGAACTCTGATTTTTTTCGACTAGTGGTTTTTATGTTCCTAACATTTCACTAGCTGTTCGGCCTAAACCCGAGACCATCGTGAACGTTACCGCGGTTGTCCGTGAAATTTCTTTGTTTACGCAGAGCACCTCAGTGTCGCGTAAACAAAAAACACCTCAGCAACCCCGAGCACATTCCAAGAGCGCGTAAACAAAAACTGCTGCGCCAATGCAAACCAGCAAATTTGCTAAGGACGCTGCATGCCCCCTTACTTACTGAGCTTGATGATACCTTAAGGGTTAGCATCAAGTCGATTGTGATGGTATCGGACTTAGGCGCGAGGATATGGGTATTAAAAAATTTTGTATAGTTTTCATAACTTACTGATAATCTTGGATTGTAAATTTTAGCTCGGCTTATTGACTTTGTGGACAGAAAAATATTCCGATTTTATCTAGTCAGCTGTTATCACCCTTAATTGAAGTATCCTGAAACGGATTGCTTAGGTGTTTTTGATTTCATGTGTTTTCGTTTTGCTCTGTATTTTATTATTCCTTTTGTTTAATAAGGCTAGTATACAATATGCGTTTTTAGTTTGGCTGGGAACAATAAAACGTACAAAGGTTATTTGAAAGTTTAGTATGCTATAATTATAATTTTGAGATACATACACGGCTTGGTTTTCTCCCCTAATAAGTAAAATTTCTAAACAGTCTGATCGGTACTCTAGAAGAAGAAGTTCTCTTTACTTTGTATTATGGGGGGGGGGGGCGGGGACTATTTCGAAATAGGATACACGTACGCAAGAGCGGTTCGAAACACACGGCAGAGAAACTTTCAAAATCGTAATATTTATTTAGAGACCTACCTACACACCACGTGCAAATTTACAAGCACACATTTTCGATGCGTTTTGTTATGTTTTGTGAGTGGAACAAAAAACAGTGAATTTATGCTTCGATTCGTCGCTGCTGCTTTAGCTGCCATTCTTTAAATAACGGATATGTTGCGGGTACTTCTTTTTGGTGTTCGTATTGTTTCCGAGCTATTCCCTTTTTTGCTGCCAATTCCTATCTCTCTATTTCTTAATTCTATTATCGTGAACGGTTCCACATACTCATTTTCCGTTTCTGTTTCTCTGTTGGTGCTTTTTTGTCTCGGTTCTACAGAGATTGTCGGTATTGGTTCTTCTTGAGTCTCCGCTATCGGTCGTGCTCTTCCGTTCTTATTCATCAAAATAGGCCCTGATATCATGTCTTTAGTTATGGGTTTTCCTCCCTTACTATTTTCGTTTGTAATCGTTATATCGTACAATTCTATGTCTGAAGTTTTGCTTTTCTTTCTTTCGACGTTTCCGTTGCTTTTTATAACTTTCGTTGTGCTACAGCATGAAATTTTTCCTTTATGACAATAGGCACAACCACTTATTATGCTCAGGCTTATTATGATAATCGTGCTTATGCTTATCCATGGGTATTCCAGTGGTGCGTAAGTCATGTTCTGTAATTCTATTTTTCTTTCCTTTAGTTTCTTCACATCTATTCCTATATCAAAGAGGCGTTTGTTGTTTATAAACGTATAGAGCGTGTTCTTTTTATCCAATACCGGTATATCTGTGTGCTTAGATATCTCCTTTTGTTCTATCGGCTCCTCCAGGATTTTCCTGAGGTATATTGGTTCCTCGGCTTCTTCTTTATCTTGGTGTCTGATGATTACCTCACTAGTTCTCAGAATCGTGCCGTGTTTCAATTCCATAGTCCCCACTCCTAATATTTCTTTTCTTTCAACTCTTTCGCCATTAGTTTGCGTTATATTAATTTCTGTTGATCTTGGCGCCACATACACCCATATATTTGGCCGCGCTGTTTCGAACCACATTGTATGATTTAACCTAAGTGCGCGGGCATCACAGGTCCTTGCCGTTCCTTTAAAAACCATATTTGCGAGGCACTCGCTGCTTGTCTCTAGATTGCTTTCCATATTAGTCATATTACATATCTTCGTCCCAATATAGTCACTGCATCCTTTGTACGTCTTATCATCTATGACATATCCCCATCTCCTGTTTTTCGCTACCATTATTATGTTTCTCTTGAGATGTGTTAGCGTTACTATATTACCATGCATTCGTGGCATAACTATTCCCCTTAGTGTCGTAAACTCTGCTTTTGTAACCAGTGGTATCGCTAGTTTTACTTTCAATATACCTCTTTCATCCATAATGTGTGTGATTCTGGCCATGTTAAATATTTCCAAACTTAAATACCCGTTTTCTGTTCGCGGGAAGTCTGTATTTCCCGTCGATCTTTTCCCCTGTGTCTCCATTTCCTTTAGCAATTGCATGGGTTCTGCTAGCTCCGTTATTATTTCAATTGCTCCCGCCTCCCCGGCTAGTATTTTTAATGCAAGTATTTGTCTATGACGTATTCTCCGTACGATGTTTCGCCATTCCACTACTTTTCTTATTTCTGTCATTTCCATCAACAATAAGTCTCTTGTTGATTCTGTTTGGTTCATGTCCCTGAGAACCTCGTTTTTCATTTCTTCGTCTTTCCGATATGTTTCAATAGCCTTCAGATCTATCTGATGCACTGACTCATTCACCAAGTTATAAATTGAATCGACGGCTGCAGTTTGTTGATACGTTAGCTCTTTTATTTTTTCCTCATTGCCTCTTAGCCTATCTATATCCATATCCATTCTTCTCCTATCTTCGGAGTCCATTAGCCCTATCGCGTTCCACACGCTTCGGCGTTTCCTTCCCCTCGGCGATCTCCTTATCATTTCTCTGAGGTCGTATATTTCTTTGCTATCTTCCTCAAGCATTTTAATTAACTCCCTGCACCGGTTAGGATCTATCGTTCTTGGTGCAGCTTTGCAGTCCTCCACCAGGGACTGTACCCCCTGTCTAGTTCTATCCATAATTGTTAGTAATTCTTCCAAATTTACACTCACCCTAACATCATATGATCCGCTTATCGTTCGCGCTATCCCCAGTTTCTGTAACACGAGATTCCCATCGTAACTTCCGCTGTTTTCTCCTAATATTTCGATAGCCGTCATGATACTGGAATGTATACAAGCAGACACATTCCAAACGTGAAAACTCTTGGATTTGTTAATGAAAGAATTTTTTTCTTAAGATTATAGTACAAAAAAAAACAACTGATACTAATAATCCTTAAAAATATGAAATGTGTTTTCGCTGCCCATGCTTAGTCGCGCGCATTCGTCTGCATGCATATTCATAGGTGCTTCTAAATCGAGTTTAGCCTGTATTTTTTTTTTCGCGATGGTTTCATTTGTTTTTGCCGAGCGCCCATCGTTCTGGCGCATGCAACGCTTGCTTGGTTTTGCTGTGCGCGGCAGAAAGTTGGACTGTTTAATGTTTACAGCTTACTATGCCGCGTAGTTTTGTTTCTCGAGTGCGTCTGTTGTTGAAAAGAAAAAATTCAAGTCCATATCCGTTTAGCCTGATATTGACCTTGGCGCTAAATTTGTGATACTTTATAGCGATTGAATTTGTGATACTTCAATGATTAACCAAAAACTGTTCCAATATAAATTCCCATTAGAAACTTAATCCGTGTACTTCTTCAATCTGTTGTTATGAATCTTTTCTAATCTGTTTCCGTTTTTGATAGTTGTCGTTTGTTCGCTAGGGAGAGCAACTACTTCGTAGGGTCCTCTCCATAGCGACTGTAATTTCTGTCCTGCTCCTGTGGGGTTGGCTTTAACTAGTACCAAGTCTCCCCACATTGGTTGCCATTCATTGGAGCTTCTATCGTACAACTCCTTCCGTTTTTCTTTGGAATTTACTAGATTTTCTCGTGCTTGAGTATGTAATCGCTTGAATGTCGATCGCATTTCGTTCACGTAGTCTTCGTAGTATAAACCATCATTGTCATATTTGTAAATTGAATTCGGAATATTTGCCCGTTTTCCATATAATAACTCAAACGGCGTGTAGCCAGTAGATGAGTTTATGGTCGTGTTATATTCGAACGTGAAGAATGGTAACAACTGATCCCAGGTTGTTGGGTCGCTACCCACGTACTGTCTAAGATAAGTTTTCAATTCCCTATTTGATCTCTCCACGAGGTTTGCTTGTGGGTGGTAGGTACTTGTAGTAATCTTCTTAATTTTTAAAATTTTACATACGTTTTTCATTAGAGAACTTACGAAATTTGTTCCATTGTCGGTTACCAGTTCGGCCGGTGTCCCAAATTTACATATATAATGGTCTACGAATGTTTGAGCAACTGTGGAGCTCTCTTGATTTGTCATGGGTGCTACGATTAAATATCTGGTCAGATCGTCTTGCATAACCAGACCATATCTGTTACCCCAGTCTGATTCTGGGAGTACTACTATGTCCATATATAATTTCTCGAATGGTTCAGAAGATGTTGTAGTTATCTTCATCGGAATTTTGTTTGCCCTGCCAATCTTATTTTTCTGGCACGAGTCGCATTGTTTGACATAATTCTCGATGTCTTGGCGCATATTTTTCCATTGGAACAGCGGGCTCATTCGCATCCTCATACGTTTGCTACCTACATGTCCGCCTAAGGGAGAATCGTGGAATTCTTTTAATACTGTCTCGCGATCCTCCTCTGCTACAAGCATTCGATCCTTCTCTGGGGCGTATAATGTGAATATCTTGCCAAATTTCTTGGCAATAAACCTTAGTGCCGTCGACTCAGGAGCCCTTTTCAAGTTCCTGAATGAAATGATTTGAATGGTTTCCGCATTTCTTACGTATTCGGGGCAGTTTGTAAAGGCATCCATTAGCCCTCCCAAAAGTACGTGTGTATCTGTTAATGATTTCTTGGACCCGTTCAAAATCAACCCCCATAGCTTCCTATTCGGAATTTCAAAGATCCTTCCGTTCAAGTGGTCCTTTAGACCATGAGGTAATTCTACGATTTCCTCCAATTCCTTGTATGCTGATTTGCTGTTTACTATTACGAATGTAGCCTCAGCGTTGTTTTCGTCGATTTTCTTTGTCGAAATTTTTAATCGATTGAATTCAATGTCGTTCTCTCTGGTACATATATCGTACTCCTCGAGGTACGAGAATCCCCCCAAATCTTCCTTCTCATCGCATCCAAAATCGATGTTTTCCAACCCGTCCATGTGTGGGTTCCATTCAGTTTTCTGTTTATTTTCAAATAACGCGAATCGCCCGGATTCATCCCTAACTTGCTTGGGGTTCACTCTACTCTCTGCATCTTTCTGCTTCGCAAGATCTTCTTCTGCTTGCTGGTGTTGGCGTTTTTGTTGTCTCGTTACTACCGATATGGTGTGTGGGGTCTTATCCTGTTCGGGCAATCTCGATAAAAAGTCTGCTACGACATTGTCCTTGCCTTGTTTGTAGCGAATGTCTATTTCCAATCCTTGTAATTTTAATCGTAACCGTGTTAGCGTTGGCGAAGTTTCCTTCAAGTGCCATATTGAAATTAACGGTCTGTGGTCTGTGTAGACGATGAATTTTTGATTATAAATGAAGTGTTTGAACTTGTTTACCGCCCAGACAATGGCCAACAATTCCTTCTCAATCGTATGGTACCTTCTTTCAGCACCTACTAGGCCTCTACTGGCATATGCTATTGGTCTATCGATAGACTTTTCGTTAGATAGTACAGCTCCAATGGCGTACTCGCTAGCATCTGTTGTGATCACGAACGTATCTTTGTAGTTCGGTCTAACTAACAGTGTGTCGGATGTCAGAAAAAATTTTAATTCCTCGAATGCTTTCTGGCATTCGTCTGTCCAAACAAATTTTACATTTTTCCGCAAGAGGTCGTTCAACGGTTTACGTTTCTCTGCTAGTTGCGGTATGAATTTTCCATAGAAGTTTACCGTTCCTAGAAATGAGCGGACGCCTCTGACCGTTCTAGGTGCTGCCATTTCTTTGATAGCCATTATATTGTCCTCCATAGGACGTACTCCATTCTGATCTATCACATGCCCTAGGTATTTTATTTCATCTTTCAATATCTGGCATTTGCCCGGCTCAACTTTCAAATTATGTTGACGCAAAGCCTTCAGCACCTTACTTAAGTTGTTATTGTGTTCCTCCACGGTAGTGCCAAAAACAATTATATCATCTAAGTATACGATTGCTTTGACGTCTTTTATTTCGTATAGGACAGTATTCATTAATCTTTGGAAAGTAGATGGACTATTTCTTAACCCCATAGGCATCCGCGTAAACTCAAAATGCCCTTTTGGAGTGGAAAAGGCTGTCTTTGCAGCATCCTTTGGGTCGATCGGTACTTGATAAAATCCCGATTTTAAATCCAAAGTTGAAAAATATTTACTGTTCCCTAGGTTGTCTAAGATTTCATCGATCAAGGGGATCGGGTATACAAAGGGTTTTGTCACCAAGTTCAATGCTCTGAAGTCTACTACAATTCGATACTTCTTGTTGCCATATTCATCGTCCTTCTTTGGTACGCATAATACTGGAGCATTCCATGGGCTCTTGCTAGGCCTTATGATACCTTGCCTACGCATTTCTTCGATTTCTTCGTTAATATGCTTCTTTGTAGCTTCCGGAAATCTGTATTGCCGTTTGTTGATAGGCACGTTTGACGTGGTCTCAATTTCGTGCACTGCCGCATCAGTGATAGTTAGTTTATCCCCCTTCAGATAGAATACATCGCTATATGATGCCATAATCATCTCTATATCCCTAAAATTTTCTCTTTTTAGATGATTCATATTTAGTGATTCTAATACTTTTTCCGTTCGGTCTCGACCAGTTATTTGACCGTATCTTTTATTTTCCGTAAGAATTACGTCTTGATTTGTATCTAAATCAAGGAACCATTTGTCTTCCTCGTCATACTCTCTGTCAATAAACTCCTTTTCCTCTTCATTAGTAATAGTAGTTCCACAACCGGGGAGCATACTATCTGAACGATCGTCGTTTTTGTATAACTCATGATTGCTCTGATACGATGCATTATTGTTATCATTTTTATTCACGTGCTTTTTATTTATTTCATATTTATTACGCTTTGATAAACTACCCTCTAATGTCGTTTTCGTTTTTAAATTGCACTACACCGGTGTAGGTAAGGTGGCACTGAAATCGTTCGTTTTTGCCAATTGCACTACACCAGTGCTACACTTTTTCTGCACCGACACCACTGGTGTAGCACTCATCAAAAGTATGGTGTAGCTCTGTGCAATGGAATCGTTTATGGTAGTCCATGGTTACTGTTTATGTTTTCGTCATTTTTGTTCGTTTATTCATGCCTCCGTGTAGCACTGCACCGGTGTAGTGCAAATTAAAAACGAAAACGCCATAAGACTTCAGCATTTAGCACTTCGAGAACTTTTTCTATTCTACGTGATCCTTGTAGTGTCTTAAATTTGTTGTTTTCCACTAAGCTAAGGTCATAGTTGTCTTCTGTGAGAATAGGTTTTTGTTGCCCCGATTTGTTTTCGTTGAATTCGTCTACATCCTTGCATATTGTGGTAAACTTTTCCCTTTTAAAAACTGGTTCATTTATCATTTGTTTGTAATCAAAATCGGCTGTGTCATTTTCATTATTATTCTTGTTATGAACATTGTCATGTACACTATTATATATGTCATAGTTATTTGTTTTGATTTCCGTCTTACCTATTATGTCTACGTTTGCTATAATGAACTCGGTTTGGCAGCTTATGTTATTGGTTTTCGTTATACTACGTATATTTTCTTCAGTTTGACACCCTTTCTCGGTTACCATTGGGTATTGATTTTCCTTATATATTAGGTTGTTTGTATTTGACTTGTATTCTATATTATCATGAAGCGAATTCTGTGCTCCTGTAATTTTCTGATTATGGCCTTCTGCTTGTCGCTCCGTATCTCCCATAGCATATTGTAGCCACTTTGGTATCGGCTTTGCTTCCATGCTAAATACAATTTGCTTTTCTTGTAAGATTATCTTGCCATTTTGGATATCTATATTAGTAACGTGCTTATTTATAAAGTTCATTCCAAGGATGCCTGCAAATCCTAATTCCTCGACGACGTCAAATTTTATTCTAAATTTTAGGTTATCTATTAAAAAGTCTGCTTCTGTAGTACCGAGACTAATTCGCGGAATATTCATTACTCCTGTGTAATGAATTTGTTCTTTAATATTTATTCTGTATGCACCTATCTCTTCCGCGCATCTTCTGCTTATTAGGTTCGAACTAGCGCCGGTATCAATTAGGAATTTTTTCTTAATGTTAGGTCTCGTTGTGGTTCTCATTTCAATTTCGAATGCGTTGAACCAATTTCTTGCCAATGAATGGCTTATAGTATTCGCTTCTCGAGTTTTACTCGAACTTCTTTCTCTGTTTGAAAGATCCGTCATTCTTTCCAATTGGTGGTCAATTTGTTCCACCTTGTTTTGTATTTTCTTAATTACATTCCATGTGTTATACTTTTCATGGGGTGTTCGGTTCTCTGTCAACTCATACGCCCCATAATTTAGTTTTTTCGATAGTTGGATTGTTGATTGTTATATCTTCTGCCGTTATTCTGCGTGCTATCTTGGTGTCTAATCTGTTGATCGTAGTTTCTGCCATCGTACCTTCTTGCGGGAGACTGGTCTCTATACATCATTTCTCGATTTCTGTCTTCTCGCCATGTTCTGCCCTCAGCTTGGTTATTCACGCCCTGGTTTCGTACTTGATATCTTTCGTCTTGACGATTATATTGACGTCTGTTATCATCTCGGTTTCCGTAGCTATTCTGATAATTTGGCATCATGCGTCCGGATTCTCTATACTGATTACCGCGGTTTTCAGGTTCTCGATAATACCTCCTATTATCGTTTGATCGACTTCCGCCAGGTCTTTCCTGGTTCCAAGAATTCCCCCAATTTGGTTGTCGTGGAGCTCTGCCGTGAGCCTGTTGATGCTGACCTGAGAATCTATTTCTAACATGGCCCAACTGATCTGCAGTTCTATGTTTGTTCTCTGACATCCGACAGGCTTGTAATCGTTGTACTATGTTTTCCAGATGATCACATTCCGCATGTTCATCCTGCAAAAATTGTATCAAATCTCTAAATGCAATACCCTTTTGACTTTTCGCTGCCTGTTTCAAGCTTGCGTTTCGTAATCCCCCAATGAAATGTATTTTCAAGCTCCTTTCTGCGAAGGAACTTTCGGTGTGTTGATCTCGTTGCATCTCTTCGATGCATTCATAAATTTGCAGTGCTCTATCAGCATAATTTGTAAATGTCTCCGACGGTCCTTGCTCTAATGTCTCTATTTTCTGTAAAATGCCTTCAACGGTTATTCTTATGCTGAATTGTCTTTTCAGATTTTGAAACATTTCTTCCCATGTGTTAGCTCGTATTCTGTTTATGAATGACGCTGCCTTCCCTTTCAATTTCATCAACACCACATTCAATAGTGGTTTTTGATCCTCCCCCAATGGTATTTCGTCTGCGAAATAGCTTATTTGTATTAAAAATGGTTCGAGTTCATCCACTGAACCATGAAACTCTGGAATACATTGTATCGCCATTTGCATCGGAAACCGATATCTTTCGGCGTTTTCGTTCCTATTTTGGCTCATGTTTGCGGTGTTTGAGCTGTTACCGGCGCGCTTGTTTGTGTCTAAATCCACACTTAATTGTAATATGGGCGATTTTAGTTGCTCGGCCTCGATAATAGTGGATTCGTCTAATATTCTAATTGCCGCGTCGTATTTTGTTTTTACGTTTTCAAACTGGTCTGTAAATGTATTCCAACAATCTACACTGACGCGCGCTTCGTAACCACCAATTAGTCTCTCTAATTCCCTGAATGCGTCGAGAAGGGTCTCTCTTTTTGCAATTATCCCAGCTAATGATCGGGGTCTAGTTTTATTTTTATAGAGATTTTCGTACTCTTTCACAATATATTCGCCAATTTCATTAATTCTACCGAGCTGATCCATTTAAGATAATTTCAAAATTACTCGCTCCGGTATTTCCCATATGTGAAGATTAGTTGTAAATATAAACCAAAAATCACTACATAAAACCATCGAATCGGTTCTTTATAGAACCATCGAAAATCTATTCTAACGGGCTATCAGAAATTTTACTCCTCAACGTAAAAAAAAACAAACTGTGTGATGTAGATAATTTCCAAGCCGTGTATGTAAATAACTCGTCTTTTAGTATCAATGCACGGTCCTGACATTTTACAATTATGCTATCATTAACTTAGGTTTCATTTTTTTTTTTTTTTTTTTTTTTTCTTTTTGCGAATTTATAGTACTATATTTGACAACGGCCCGATCAGACGTGGTTGCCCCAATTCACTGTTGAATGTAGATGTCGAACAAAGCGCACTGAATGTGCATGGATTACTTACTCGATCAACATGATGAACATCCCCCTTCTGCCGATCATCTCCGAATTCTGGTAGTCACTTGGGTTTGCGTTCCGATGATGTCTTCCTTCGCCTCGCAAAGGACCACCGCTGTCACCACTTGTAGGCTCCCGGCCGAGCGGTGGCGGGTGGCAGAATAACGAAGATGACGTTTCTTTTAGTTCTATACGGAGTAATACCACGAAATTCACCTTTTTTCTGAGTTTATAGTTTATCTTTTTATGCTTTTCACTTAACAGCTACTTATTCTCAATAGTGCAGGATTAGGCTGTTTTGGGAGTTCTTTCCCACAATCTAACAAAAGTCACTAACGATTGTTAATAAGGCTAACACTTCACGCAGTCTCACTAAGTTCGGCATATCATTAAGTTTACGCACATATGAACGTATGTCCTACTGCAGTACAATCTAGTGCATACTCCACTAGTTAGAAAATCTATTCACAACACTTCATGGTGATCTTAAACACTACACATGAATCTGTTAAATCTCTATTCATTACAGCAATTTTCACTTCTTTAGATGCCTTCCGAAAACATTATTTCTTGCTTGATTTTGAGGTCACTTGATACTTGACCCTCACAATGCCCACTATGCATACTCCTACGGCTTACTGTATTACACTCCGAACTAGACTTAACTTTTCACTTAATTCTTCAGAAATTGAGTCTGGTCTGTGCTGAACCGAGCTGAACTCTAACTTTTCACTTAATTCTTCAGAAATTGAGTCTGGTCTGTGCTGAACCGAGCTGAACTCTACTGAACTGAACTCTGATTTTTTTCGACTAGTGGTTTTTATGTTCCTAACATTTCACTAGCTGTTCGGCCTAAACCCGAGACCATCGTGAACGTTACCGCGGTTGTCCGTGAAATTTCTTTGTTTACGCAGAGCACCTCAGTGTCGCGTAAACAAAAAACACCGCAGCAACCCCGAGCACATTCCAAGAGCGCGTAAACAAAAACTGCTGCGCCAATGCAAACCAGCAAATTTGCTAAGGACGCTGCACCTTTCTTATATAGAAAAGCTATGCAATCACTGTGAAAATCGACTTTTTAACCGAGGCCCGGAGGGCCGAATGTCATATACCATTCGACTCAGCTCGACGAACTGAGCAAATGTCTGTGTGTGTATGTGTCCGTGTGTGTGTATGTGTGTGTATGTAACAAAAATATGCACTCACTTTTCTCAGAGATGGTTAAACCGATTTTCACAAACAAAGATTCAAATGAAAGGTCTCATAGTTCCATAGCCTGCTATTGAAGTTCATTCCCATCCGACTTCCGGTTCCGGAGATATAGGATGATATGACCAAAAAAGTGAAAAAAATATGCACTCACTTTTTTCAGAGATGGCTGAACTGATTTTCACAAACTAAGATTCAAATAAAAGGTATCATGGTTCCATAGCTTGCTATTGAATTTCATTTGAATGTGACTTCCGGTTCCGGAATTATATGGTAATATGTGAAAATTTGAGAAAAAGTTCACACTCAATTATCTCTGGAAAAACTTAACCGATTATTGCAAACTAAGATTCAAATGAAATGTTTTATAATATCCTAAAAATTTGCAAAACATTATCAGGATCCGACTTTCGGTTTCGGAACTAAAGCGTAATAAGTGGAAAATTACCAATTTTATTAGTATTTTTCCACGAACGATGGTTAAAAACAGGTACAAATCCCATAAAACTGTCTGATAAATTCTTCTAGTTTGCAGAGCTTGTTAGTTTGTGGGCATGAAAACTTAATTTGGCACTACCCTCTTTTCCTGTTCCGAGAGCACCGAAAGTGGAGAAGAAAAACTCCTAAAACTAAATTCACTTCGATTTCTCTGCGATGCTTGAGCCGATTTTCACAAATCTTGATTTTAATTAAAATTCATTCTGTGAAATTTCATCCGGATCCGACTTCCGGTTCCGCAGTTACAGGGCGATGAGTGTCAAAGTTTTCAAATCGCCATATAGAGTGACAATATGTACAACACGGAAAGAAGAAGAAAACACAAAACGAACAAGGCGTGCTTTGTTCTATTTCGTACACGTTGTGTAGTGATGTCAATAATAATAATAATAATAATAATAATAATAATAATAATAATAATAATAATAATATTAATAATAATAATAATAATAATAATAATAAAAATAATAATAATAATAATAATAATAATAATAATAATAATAATAATAATAATAATAATAATCCTATTACATGATTTATGCTGTTTAGTTTGACTTACATATGCAGAAGTAACAAAAACTCAGGTTCGTTTGTTAGATTTCGTTTAATTGGTTTAATCGAAATAGAGCATGAGATAGTAAGTATAGGTTTAACTACGTTCAAAACTGTTCCAATTTGTAGGTCGTATATGTTGGTAGTAAACGAACCAACTTCGGCTATTCCGTTTATCTGAATCCGGTTTCGGAAGAATTGGAAATAGTGATCAAAAACTGCAAAAAAGATCTCATTTACTTTTCTTGGAGATTGCCAAATCGATTTTCTCAAACTTATAGGTTCAAAAGAAAAGTCTTACAGTTTCATACGGAATTCCTTAATTTGTTGTAGATACTGCTTTCGGTTCCGGAACTACAGGGTAAACAGGTTTTATAGAGTTTGTGAGATTAGATCCGACCAAATTATCCTATTTCTATTCAATAAACAGTTGTTTTTGCGAATTTCACGATTTTATTTATGATGTAATGAGTAATATGAGAAAGGCATCATTATACCACTAGGTGGATTAAAATAGGTTTTTTAAGGATATAATTTCAAAAATTTGCAGACACAAATAAGTTAATACGGAACACAAAAGACAGCAGACTTAATGTTCAAAACAAATATTGGCAGTGATTTTCAATCTAGTTGTATAGTCCTACGTCAACAGCTCGAACAACCTCAAGTTTTATGTCGTATTTGACCTTTAAATGCGAAATTTTGTTTCAAGACAAAATACCAAAAAAGCTTCTTCGAATTTACGAGTGTTATACAAAATTATACCGAACCAAATATTATTAACAAATACTTCGAAATATTAAGTCGCTCCTCCCGGTACGAAAAATTACCCACCAAGGCTTAACATGTTTCAACGGCCCTGTCCTCGCCCAGTGGTGTTTGTTTTGTTTTGTTGCATTTATTTACTTTCGTTTGTTCCTTTAAATATTGTTGTTAATTATTTTGGTGCTAAAACTGTTCCTTTCGTCAACTTGCTATGTGACGAACAAATGGGAAAAAAACATCAAACAATTTTTTTTTCATTTTTAATGGTATGTTGCGAGATCTTCAGCAAGTGTAAATTATCTGCGGTAGCTTTTCCGTGGTGTTCATTTCATAGTTGTATTCGCTAACGCGTAAGATGGATAACGTTTTTCAGACTCCTGACAAGATCATCCTACGAATCTCAGAATCACCCTACAAAACCAACCAAACAAAAAACTTTATTACCTGTACTGTTACCAATAATTGAAGGATATCTAATTTTACAAATGATTGCTGTAATGGAGGCGCACTGGTTACTGACGGTCTCCAAATGAGGGAACACGTGGTAACTTAGTTATTGTATAGAACTGAGCCACACAGTTTATTCAACGTTTTGAAAGTATATTCGCATATTGAAAATAATAGAACGATTTGATTTCATATTATAAGTTTCGCATAAGTCTCAATGAATCAAATTAAAGAGGTCACGATTCCTTACTTTAATCAAGGATTTAGTTAATTTGTGACATTGTTTGGTTTGTTTGAAGTTGATTCATCATGGCATGAGAAGGATATGGGGGCTGACACGACCAATGGAATGAACACTCGAATATGAAATAAATTAACATGCCGCACGACTTCGTTTTTTCGTTCGGATGGTTTCGATAAGTGGAGGAACAATAATGGGAAAAACGATGAAAATTAATTCCCCTAATTAAGCTCGCAGGCATGACGACGGCAGAAAACGCTGATCTATGTATTTTCTCTTTTACATCACACTGCTGGAGCGTTAATTGGTGTCTGAAAATTCAAACATACTTTTAATTGGCTTTCGGTTCCCACGCAAAGTTGGTCGTCGATTGTACCCATACTTTCTCTGGTAATCTTCCTTTCGATTGTTACTCCTTTATTTACTAGGACGATTGTTTGAGTTTAGTAATCTTAAATTTGACTTGAGTATTGAATATGATTCAAAATTGGCTCAAAGTTTTACGCATCATTATCATTCAGAAATACAGACTACGATGGTTGCAGACCGCAGAGAAACCGAACCCATTAGCTAGAAGGAGATGGGCTATCTCTAGTATATGTGTTGGCTCAAAGCACAGGATAAAAATTTGTGCATTTGTTTCGAATTATCGCGTATATATAACAAAAATGATGCTCATTTTGCAATCTAATTTTGTGCACTTGTATTGCTTTTTGCAGTCCGTGCGTAATAAAGGTGTGTCTCGACAAGATGGGAAACTACTACACAATTGTACAATATATGTACTGCTGACTGAGATACAAATCTGTTTGGCTAGATCGACGATTTCCAAAATTTCTCCCTATGGTTGAAACATTTTTCACAGGGATGATATTCGCGGTCGTGGTTCCTCTTTAGTCAAACAATTCCTACTTCAGTGGCTTCCAACCTTTTTATATCGACAACCCCTTTGGGATCATTATAGTTATCTCTGTGGTAACCTCCTATTTTGAAATTTTTAAATTTTCTGATGGTTGGTTTAAGTGATTGTTTCTTCAACATTCTTACTTTCTTAGGACTAGCTCACCCGTCGAACTTCGTCTCTCTCAAAAATTATTTGTTCAAATTTATGTTTTCGGACAGAATTGTCAAACGACTAAGTAGTTAACGTTTATCTCCATTATTTTTCTGATTACTTATCCTACAATCAACGGAATTCGGCACACATTCGCTTTAGCTCAAAAAAGCAATATCACCAAAAATTAATGTGAAAATGTGAAATACTTCTGTTAAGAAAAAATTGAGCAAATGCACAGATCGTCATCCCATCATTTGAGTCAATAAAGAATCTCTCTCTAATGGCTTCGACATAATGGATATAAGGTGTCACGCTTTCTCTTCCAGATGTGATTCTTGCTTTCGGTAATGGATAAAAAAGCTCACTAACCAGAATTTTGTATTGATAAACTTAACATATAAATACAAAGCGTACAAACCATTCTCAACAGTCCGTTTTAAGGAATTACTCATACTTGAATGTACTCCCGACGCAACAGAATAAACTTTGAAGCAGTTCCTTGTACAGTTTTTGAGCAGCAAGAAAGTTTTTTCAGAACTTATTCTGAATATTCAAGTTGCCAAAAAGTGCCACGCGTACTTTAGGGCTCTAATAAAGTGGATATTGTTCAGATACCAGGCCCGTGCGTAGGGAAGGGGGGGTTAGGGGTTTTAACAACTACATCCTCACCCCTGTCCCACCCTCTCTCCGCAAAAATGGAAATATTTTAAACATCAGGTTCCGTGAAAAATACAGCACAATACTATTATATAAAAGTGCAAATAACTTGACTTTTCCTTCAAATTTGTGCGCCTTCCCTTCCCTTCCCTTGAATCTCCACCCTCCTTGAACCCCCACCCCTCTCTTGAACACCTGCCCCCTTCTTTTGAACCCCTCCTTGAACCCTCTCTTGAAACCCCACACGGGCCTGTCAGGTACAGTGGAACTTTTGGTTGCTTATTAAATTTTAATTTGATATTGATCTTGCCAATTTGAAAATTATTCCCAGAATATAAAATATAAAATGGCAGTATAAACCCATTATGATAATTATATTGAGCATTGTTATCTAATGGCCACTTATTATGTGCGCTAAATCATTAGAAAGCAAGGAAAATATATTAGTTCGACATTAGCGCTTCTACAGAACAATCTCTTTATTGATTCAATTAAAAATTTTCTGATTTGTTTAACTCGCTCACGATGACCAATATTATTTATCTAACTCCATTGAACACAATCCATCAACTGGTAAACGATAGCTTTTTCTCCTGCCTACAGCGGTTTTCTAGAACAGTCATATGCATTCCATTATTGAGTCATATGGCAAGCAATAATTGTGATATCCAATTTAGCAGTCAACTCGGAATGACAAATAACAAGAATCAAGTATGCATGTGAAATCTCCACACAAAACTATTCGTTGGGCGCCAAACGATTTTTTCTACGATCTAGTTTTCTTTTCTTCGACGACCAAACACTTACGCAACTCGTTGCGCGCCAAACATCAATCGTAGATCTAGCAATCATTGGCGACTTCTTCAACGGAAAATTCCATAGTCCATACAAATCAACAATATGGATTTTTACCACTTTTCCGGCAAGTTTTCCTATTTTTTTCTTATGTACGAACCCGGTGGGGGTAAAAACTGATCAAATAAAAAAAGAATTGTGTGAATCCATCCATCCGTTCTTACGTGATGCGATTACAAAGAATGATCTCTGCATTTTTATATAGATAAATTGTTTGGATTGTTTGCTCCGAATATCCGAACTTTGCAATACCAATGATAAATTTCTTCTCTTTTAATACAGCATTTTTTCCCAGGGACAAAGCGAGCATTCTATGAATCCTATGGTGAAAAGCTACCATTTTCTGCTGATGAGAATGATTAGAAGTATAAGGTATAATTCTCTCCGTATTGGTTGGCTTCCTATAAATTTCAAAAGATAGGGTTTTCACCTTCCTCATGATGAGAATGTCTAAGGAAGGTAAGTTGCTGTTATTTACTTATTCACAAGTTAATTTAATTTCGTTTCCAAAAAGCTATTTAGACTATCCCGTTTTATGACACAGAGAATATCATCAACATATCTCCACCAGCGATTAGGTAATAATCCTTGTATCGCTAATTTTGGTTCAAGGATCACCATAAACAATTCACATAAGAAAGGGTAGAGAGGATTGCCCGTCGGGACTCCCTGTAATTGTTTATAAAAATCGTCTCTAAATTTGAAGTAATTCACGTCCATGCAAAGGCGAGCATGAGATAACCAGAAGTAACCAATCATCTAACAGGTTAATGGAGTCTTCTACGGGTACATGTGGGAACAGGGCGGTAACATCGAAAGAGACCATTATTTCATCATCTTTGACAGTACCCGAGTTTTGAAGTTGTGCAGCGAACTCTTGTGAATTGCATGTTGATTTAGTAATTTTTTTTTTGCATGGATTTAAATTCTTTAACCAGCCATTTGGAAATTTTCTGGGTGGGAGCCCCAACTGAAGAATTAAATTCCTTCATGTCATTACCAGGTCTGTGAATTTGCGGTAAACCCTTTATTTTGGGTGAAGTAGGGATACCTTGAGGTGGTTTAGATTTATATAGAACGCATTTTTTTGAAGTTTTATCAACTTGTTTTGTAATGTCAGGAAAGGGTCGTTCTTTGTTTTCTATTAGGGCTATTTTAGATTTCACGGGTTATCTAGGTATAATAATCTTCTTTGTTCAGAATAACCACCACATTTCCCTTATCAGCTTTTGTATAGAATACAGGCTTCTCCCAACATTCATTAATTCTTTTTTCTTAAGTTTTGTCCCCTGAGTGGAGCTATTTTAATGACGTTAGCTACAATATCTCTGGCGTCATCAATTCCTGAAAAGAGAAGATTGCAGTTATTTAGTTATTATATTGTGTTCGAAAATATTTCATAAGCTAGGATAAAACACTTTAATGAACTGTTGATTATTTTATCAACTCAATAAATTTGTCTTAAAATTATAAATATGGCTTTGCCAAACGCTTCAAAATCCAAGCAGGGATATCGTCGAATCTCGAAATTAAGTCTCGTTGAAGAGATTCTAAATGAACACAGCATTCTCGCAGATCAACATTTTCATCCTGTCATTGAATAAGATATAGAAATTGTGTGAACTCTTGGCATCCCAAATTTTTTAAATTTTCCAACAGTTTGCAAGTGAAACCTGGCTACTCTAGTCGTAATGAGATTTAATCGATCATGTTGCAAGTTGAGTTCAATGAATTTATATACAAATATATGCGACTTAAACAAACATTTTGGTTCACTTTTCATACAACAACTCAACAGCCGAGAGAATTTCTCATAATTGTTACTACCGAATCATACCTGGAGACCCTAAGAGTTCAGGAAAACTCGTAAAACATCTCCCGAGACCGACGATCATGGAATTCTACAATACGACAGGTATAGATATAGCTTTCTGTTTGAGATAAACTTGAAAAAAGGACATGAACTTAAATTTTTAGTAAAAAGTTTAGGCAATTAACACATATTCTTGTTTGCCTAATTCAACACTTTAAGATGTTTCACCCTTAAAGTATTGAAAAGTTTGCTCTTCGTTCCATTTTTAATCATTCCAACTGTATAGAATGATTTGCTATTCGCAAGGTATTTGCAAGTAATGGCTTGGATTAATCCTGCATTGAACATAGCAATGTTTTAAAAAATTCCCTCACATATGAATTGGCCAAGCATACATTGAACCCGACCTGTTGACCATTTTGCTTTTACTACCAACTAAAAATGAGCTAGCGCCCACCGGTGCGTGAGCTGTTTTGATCACATTGGATGTAGAACACAATCGTAGAATTTATAAGTTTATATGTGTTACTTGGATTTTTTTTGGGATTTTCAACGAGCGTGGGTGATCCGACACTCCACGCACTTCATTCTGTGTCGAAAAATAAGATGGAGTCAGGAACATTTAAGATGTTGACTCAAATTGGGATACATAAGAATGGATTGATATGGCATGTAATTTATAGATTGCAGGTAATTTATTCACTACTTTACATCGTATTAGCATATATGATGACAGCTCATCAAGGCGATCTTTCACTGGAGTAAATCCTACCATAACTTCATTACTGAAAGTGTTGTTACCTGATATAATTTTCGAAATTCCCACCAAGATTCTGTTGTTTTTTTCTTCGGTGACAATCGAACCAATCGATCCAATTGAAGTCGAGACCTGGATGAACATTCTTCCCATCATCTGAAGCTGAAATTAAGCGGAAGCATGCTTCCTTGAATGCTCTGTTTCCATCGTGGAGAATTTGATACCAAGCCTTACAACCCATACGGACAAATTATCCAAGGTAACAAAACATTTTTATCTCCAAATTTTGTAGTCTCGTCGAATAGGAATACAAATTAGTGATATAGCATTCGAATCAGTACTATAAGATAGCCGAATATCGGTGAGTATGATTATGTGTGTTTGTGACAAAAATAAGCGTTTACTTTTCTCCAAGAAAATTGAATCGAACGTCTAACCTTGAAATTCCAAATAAAAATACAGGTTGATTAGTGTAAAAATCTCAACTTCAAAAGTGTTTAACCTTTCACACAAAGAAAGACTATTCTATGACCGTGTAGAAGGACCGATTGTCATATGCTAATCAAAACAAATCGTCAGAATTGGCTAAAACGCATTGTGCACTCGCTTTTCCAAATGAAAGGTCTTATGATCAAATACAAAATCCCAAAATTTTATTCGGATCAGACTTCCAATTCCGGAACTAAAAAAAGAATAAAGTCAATAAGCTTAAAAAACATATGAAAAAGCGAATTTCTGAAAAAAAGTTAATAACTTTTTTTAGTTCGCAGATTTTGTTACCTCATGATCTAAACCCTCACTTCGGCTGTTCCGATCACTGGTTTTCGATTCCGGAGGTACTAGAGATAACGGTAAAAATCGAAGATTTCTATTCAATTATGTTCCGGTTCCAGTATGAAAGGATGATGAGTTTCGAAAATTTCAAACCGCAATTCAAAATGGATTTGTAAAGCTCATTGAAACTATGGTCAAAAACTTCACAACAGAATTCAGTTCGATTTTTAGGAGATGGTTGAACCGATTTCCATAAGCTTGGGTTCAATTGAAAGGTTTCTGGAGCCGATAGGAAGCAATAAAATTTTATGCGTTCTCTATTCAGGAAATGTTGGACGATGAGTGATCGAGATGTTATAACAAAACTTGCATCAATTCCTCTTGTTAATGATAATGAGAATAGTATAATTATACCACTAGATGGAATGCAACAGGTTTTATTCAAATAAATAAAATCTACACATGACTGAAAACGAAATGGATTTTATGTTCGACACTTCTGTGTGACGGATATGTTGTGCTAGTGCCATCGGCACTCGAAATTTCCTTTCAATAGCTGTGGAAACTGCAGTGTTTTCTACCAAAAGTGCAGTCTAGCGACACCCGGTGAATTATAACGCAAAAGTAAAGCTGTCTTACCACCCAAATGATATCGAGCTAAGCCACAATCGTGCCACTCACCATCATGAAGCTCTGATAGTCGACTTCAATTAACTTTAGTATGTACAATCTGACGTGATTTATTATCCTCTCTGCTTTAGCGGAGCACATCGTGATCAGTACGCTTAATACATACCAAATGTGGGATTTTCCAGAATGGAAACATGTTTTGATTCAAACGAGTGAAACATTATCACACCGCGTGAGGCTGCTAAGGCTGTAGCTAAGATAGACCGTACCACCAGCGATTCGAGGAAAATCAGCCAATATTGAAGGTAATGGAATGAAAATAACCTTCGCGATTTCAGAGCAAATTTTGATATTTTTCCTGTAACTTGTGAACAACGGTACGATATAGAGAATATGAAACTTTTTTTACGTGTGAGTCAACTCTAACAGCATTATTAACACTTGATTAGTGCGAATAAATTGAACAACACACCTGATAATAATATTGCATTTCAACAGTTTCATTAGTTGATTATAGAAATACTATTGAGATATATAGTTTGATGGCTAGTCCACCGAATTTGATTGAAATTGAAATATCCATCGAAGCACATTGTAAAACATTTTGATCTCAGATTTGTTACCATTAGCGATATGTTTATATTAGTTAAAATTTATTTAAAGTAAGGCTTATGTATTGTTTTGGTCTCTCGTTCCGTTGAAAACCGGAAAAAATATCTTTTGATATGCAAAATGAAGTTTTCTGGTAATTGAATGAAACAGTGTTCTCATGTTCTCAAAAATTGACAATATTTGAAAAAAAAATTTTAAAAAAATTGAATAAATTTTACATTATTTGGAAACTTCCGTTTACGTAAACTTTTTTTACGTTACCTCTTTTTACGAGCAAAATTCCAAATAACGTAAACTTTTTTTACAAACCCTCCCTCCGGCTCCCTTATATTCCATGGAAACTGCTACAATATGGGGTAGTTCTGAATCCCAATATGGCCGGTTCATTGATATTCCTTGAAAACCGTTACACTTTATGTCGCTATTACTCGAATTGCTAGAATATCTTCACAATATGCATATTTTCGGAACGGTTTTCATGAGTAGGCTCTTACATTTTTAAAGCAGTAGTATAATATCTCTGGCAGATCTAAATTATTGCCGGATTTAGTGAAAAATACTAAAATACCTATGAAATCAGTTTCAGATTATCAAGAAATTTTATGCTGCACAAGTGCCCTAAACAAAGCGAAATTCAGGATATAAGAAACTGAAGCAGATGGCTATACCATGGTGGAATTCAGAACCATATCAATCGTTGTTTTTCTACATTTACTCATCAAACCCGTTCCGAAAATACCCATATTGTAAGGGTTTTATTGGAATTAAGAACTACCTCAAACAACTTGTTCCGAAAATACCCATATTGTAGTAATTTCCATGGAATATAAACGAGCCGGAAATCATTTTCATTGTATGCAAAAACCTCTTTTCATGAGGTAGGTTCGTAAAAAAAGTATACGTCAATTGGGATTTGGTTCGTAAAGAAAGGTTACGTTATTTGGAATTTTGCTCGTAAAAATAATTACGTAAAAAGAGGTAACGTAAAAAAAGATTACGTAAACGGAGGTTTGGGGTAGAAATTCAACGATAGATTGTCTGTTTTAACTCCGTCTGCAAAATGGTTCACTGGCAGAGCATTTCTAATTCCGTTTTCATGTATGTTGCTGATGAAACAAATGCTGGAGATGCGCTTTCGAGAAAACACAAATACTATAATTTCACTTTAGCAGCAACTTTTAAACGGTAAACATTTTTAATAACATTGACATGAACAGTCCGCAACATAACGGGTGATTTTTTAAGAGCTTGAGAACTTTTTTAAACAATAAAACGCATAAAATTTGCAAAATCTCATCGGTTCTTTATTTTAAACGTTAGATTGGTACATGACATTTACATTTTGAAGATAATTTCATTTAAATGTTGACCGCGGCTGCGTCTTAGGTGGTCCATTCGGAAAATCCGCTTTTTTATCGACAAATTTTGTTCAGCGATGAGGCTCATTTCTGGTTGAATGGCTACGTAAATAAGCAAAATTGCCGCATTTGGAGTGAAGAGCAACCAGAAGCCGTTCAAGAACTGCCCATGCATCCCGAAAAATGCACTGTTTGGTGTGGTTTGTACGCTGGTGGAATCATTGGACCGTATTTTTTCAAAGATGCTGTTGGACGCAACGTTACAGTGAATGGCGATCGCTATCGTTCGATGCTAACAAACTTTTTGTTGCCAAAAATGGAAGAACTGAACTTGGTTGACATGTGGTTTCAACAAGATGGCGCTACATGCCACACAGCTCGCGATTCTATGGCCATTTTGAGGGAAAACTTCGGAGAACAATTCATCTCAAGAAATGGACCGGTAAGTTGGCCACCAAGATCATGCGATTTGACGCCTTTAGACTATTTTTTGTGGGGCTACGTCAAGTCTAAAGTCTACAGAAATAAGCCAGTAACTATTCCAGCTTTGGAAGACAACATTTCCGAAGAAATTCGGGCTATTCCGGCCGAAATGCTCGAAAAAGTTGCCCAAAATTGGACTTTCCGAATGGACCACCTAAGACGCAGCCGCGGTCAACATTTAAATGAAATTATCTTCAAAAAGTAAATGTCATGTACCAATCTAACGTTTAAAATAAAGAACCGATGAGATTTTGCAAATTTTATGCGTTTTATTGTTTAAAAAAGTTCTCAAGCTCTTAAAAAATCACCCTTTACAACACACTGGTGAAGTTTGTACAGAGTGGAAATTATTCAGCATCGTGAAAACTTATTTAACAATAAATTCCTATATTGTTTTGTATTCTGTAACGGATATAAATAACGTTCGAATGCCGTTTGAAATCTTGAAAAGTGCAATATTGTTTAGCTAAATGGTTATGGGAGAATCAGTTTAGTTTCCCGGATCAAAAAAATGTACACAATACGTGAATCTCATTAGGTTTTCCACAGCGATACAAAACTCAAGTTTCTGTTATAAATTTATCAATGATTTCAAAGTTCTCCAAAGGTTGGTGTCTAAAAACGTGTTTTTGCATTGATCAAAACTCACAAGCCTTGGCGCACGATCCTAAGGGTCATAACCGGAGTTGAATGAACGACAACTAACAGAAACTCACTAAAGTTCATCAAGGTTTCCTACCTTTCACATACGGAAAGGTTATGCAATCACTGTGAAAACCGACTTTTGATCCAAGGCCCGGAGGGCCGAGTGTCATAAACCGTTTGACTCAGTTTGTCGAGTATGCAAAGTTTTTGCACACTAATTATCTCATACAAATCTTCTGAATTTCATTTGGATCCGACTTACGGTTCCGGGATTATAGGGTAAAGTGTGTAAAAACCTTTATACCATCACTCAGAGGGGCGAAACAGAAAACGAAAAAAATACTTGGCTGACCTCAAAACTACAGAGTTCTCCATCTTGTATGTCGGTGTGTAAACGCTTTCATATTTGCCAACCGAGCGATTGCATCAGATATGTTTTGGAAACGTCAATTCAATACAATTTTATGCCATGAATCGCTTCACACACCGGAGCAACGCGCTGAAATAATGATACTTTGCATTGAAAACTGTCGTTCCATTGTATTAACTCAATACATCACTCATAGAAAAAGGTTGTTTTTTACCGATTTTAAAAAACTTAGGTTTAAATGGAAGGTTCTGTGGTTTTGTACGGAATTCCTAAATTTCATCCGGATATAGGGTAAAGTGTGTTAAAAATTTGATACCATCATTCACAGGGGTGAAACAGAAAACGAGAAAAAATTCTAAATCGGCGTCGAAACTACTACAATCGGTAGTCATTATCGGTAAACGGTCAACTAAACCGATTCTGATTATTCTTTCAAGAATCGAAAAAAGTATTATTTTAAGGAATACTACAGTATTATAGTTTACACCACTAGGTGAATTAAAACAGGTTTTTCTAAACTAGTAAGCTGCCACTAAAGTATAGAAATGCTCTAGTGATTCCATGACAACAGGGTAGAATTCATTGTAATGAACCTCAACTCACACTAGGTCATTTAATTTCTAAGCAGAATTGAAACGATTAGTGTATTGACTCGGGATGCTTCAGATAGTAAAAAAATTGAAACCAAAATTTCTGGTTTCGGAATTACAGGGTGATATAACTAATATGTGAAAAAAATGAAAAAAAAATAATCTCAATTTTTAATATATATCTACCCAGCTTTTATAAACCTAGACTCAAATGAAAGTTCTTACTATTTCATATTTTAATTTTATCTGGATCCGATTTCCTGTTTTGGGATTATAAGGCAGTTAGTGTAAATATTTCAATTTCATGAGTGTATTGTCATAAGTGACAACGTAAATAGAAACGAATTCCTTAAATCTGGTTAAGAATCTTCTCCAGTTTGTAGAACTTATTGTTTGAAGACCAAATGAAGCCATCTGTACTTTACCCCTCCCAGATTTCGTGTTTCGGAAATAATTATCAAACATTAAGAACTCTCAGATATGACAGAAGTGATTTGAACAAACCTATTCAAATATAAGTTGGTTTTTGTTCCCCCTTCCCTGTCTCTTCACCATCTCGATGCAACTAATTAGATCTCTGTCGTTTTCAGAAATTTTGTTCCCACATCCCCTTTTTTACCACGTTTTCCACATTATTTACTTCTCTTTCATTCTCTTCGGCTATATCATCATCACCGCCCACGGAAGACCGTTCCAGTCGAAAACCAGCATGCGGGCCACCCGCCGGGCCTTCGTAGCCTGGGGGTGTTTCCCGCGGACCCACACGGACCAACACCATCTGAAAGACTCATGCAACACTCAACTCATCGACCACTGCCGATCGCCATTACGATTTACTAGAACCCGAGATGACATAATCTAATGATACTATTATAGTTTTAAGTTAGTCGTTAATTAAGATTAGAAAATACCCTTGGCATCTTAGAGCTTAAGCAGTGTGCCTAAAATTATATTACATTATTGAATAAAAAAAGAATGAAAGTTGGTTATTAATTTTTTCTTTGCTCCGATTTCTGGTTCCGATGTTGAAGCGTGATGAAGGTTAAAACTTTCAATCCGCGCGCCGTTTAAAATGACGTTGCAAAGAACCTCATAAAACTTTCAATCCGCGCGCCGTTTAAAATGACGTTGCAAAGAACCTCATAAACCTTCGCTCCGAATATATCTAAAATTAAGTATAAAAACTTCGTAACGGTTTCAACGTTGAAGGAAGGAATTCATTTCAATTTCTCAAAGAGGACTATTTTCATAAGATTAAACTCAAATAAGTGAATTTATAGTCCCATGGATGGCTGTTAAATTGCATCCTGATCTAATATCTGGTGTAAATTTGGGGGGTGATGAGTGTTTCAAATTTCAAACCTTCATTAAAAACGACGATGTACAGAACATTTAAACTCTTTAAAACTGTTCCATTACATGGTTCTCGTTAATTAATGTCCATAGAAACTTATCTCGCATTTACCCTTACAGGATGTTCCGAAATATTAAAAGTTGTGGTCAAAATTCTAAAAGGAACTAGCATAAATTTGTCATACTAACTTTAAAAAAAATGGAAAAAAAGATGATTTGTCGGTTACGTCACTTATATGATTATATCTACGGAATCGGAAGTATCTGCAATTTGATCTTCAAACCTGATCAATGATGTAAAAGAAGCTTTCAAACGGACCTAGGATTGTTGAAGTCGGCTCAGTCATCTCTGAGAAAAATTGAGCGTCCCTTAATTGCATTTCGTTGGTTACGTCAATTATATCATTATAACTATGAAATCAAATCCTGCAGCCAATTGATCTTCGAGCTTGATTCACAACTCAAGGGTAGCATTCAAACGAGCTTAAGCTTGTGAAAATCGGTTCATCCATCTGCGATAAAATCGAGCGGAGAGAAAAATCTTCGTAAGATGCACACACATACTTTTCCCGATTTCGTTCAGCTGAATCAAATGTTAAGCAATTTTATTACCTTTCTATAAAGAAAGGCAAAAACTTTTTATTTCATAAAACAAATCCCAATAAAGAATTGAATTCTTCCATGCAGATCAAGCGAATTGAGCTTCAGACGTCAAGCTCTTCAGGAGGTCACAGTTTGTAGAAATAAGATTTTAATATGTAGCAACATAAAACAAACCATTTAGATGGTCAAAGGATGTTTTGTTAAGCTCTACAAACTCGACAATGTCGACAATCGTACCCTATAATTTTATATCTCGGATCCAATCCCGTTTGGGCTATCTCGTTCTCTACTAGCCACAACCCAAGTAGCACCGATAACTGGCATATGATGTACGAACTAATTATCTATATATTCTATATCGATCAGGCGCGTACCCAGAAGATTTTTTCGGAGGGTGTTTCTGAATTTGTTGATCAATTTCCATACGTTTGTTTTATACGCGCCTGATATCGATATTTGTAAACCCCAGAACATCGATGGCGTGCATGGTTTTAAGAGGCACAAAGAATTACCTCATCATCAATATCTAATAATATACTTTTGAGTAGATACGAAGGATTTAAACATTGTCCAACTTCACGTTTTAGTAGTAGGGTAAGGGCTCCCTATTTCATCTGAGCTCCTATTTCCATCTCATCCTTTCACCTCATTACTTTGAACATGAATAATATCTTACAACGTACCTGAATCAAACTGTGAAATGTTTAAAAATAAATATTTAAGCTTGTATCACACTTTTCCATTGGAATAAATGGTTTTAATTTCTTCGATGATCGTGTTTTTCATTTCAAACAAACTCACTTTTCGATTTAGGACACATTTTCGTCTTAACATTTACAGTTCGTCATGTTTCTGATTATCTACTAATCGATTCGTCTCAAAACATCATCACTGTTTCACACAATTACACTGCTATTGAATGCTGGATGACTTCATAATTGATAATGTTAACTGTCCACTTATTAAACTAACAATTAAAAATTTCAGAAATTACCCGACAAGCAATAAAAGTCTTCAGAATATATGAGATGCAAATTTTTCACTTAATTCACTTGATTGCGATTTGTTTTTATCCCATTTGGTTTCGAAAAATTGTCAAGTGTTTTTTTAGTATCCGTGACGTTAGTTAAATTATATGATTGATATTTATATTTGAATAAAACTGTTTCAACTTTGAATATTACCGGATGAATGTGTTAAATACTAATGAAATAACCATTGTGGCAAATATAGTAGCACTGGTTTCTTTCCGCTATATGCCAACATAACGCTGTTAAGTGTGTATGTTTCATCAGCTGTGCACAGAGATGCCAGATATTTTCATAGAAAATATGTATTGCTCTTCATAAAAAGTCTATATCTGCTCTATCTGTTTTCACTAATAACATGATGTTAAAAGATAATTCTTCATATCTGCGAAGATTTCCATTTTAACATGCGATTTGTCCGTTGATTAATGAACTTTCAAAGAATTACTGCAATCAAATACTAATAGATACTTAGAGATAAAAGTCTAATTTGTATTACATTTAGGAAATCTGTATAAAATCTGTACTGTGATTTAAATCAACGCAAAAATCTATACAATACAAATTAGTCTGTATAAATGGCGTCTCTGGCTCTGTATTTTGTTTTTAGATGGGCTAATGCCTAAATAAAAACAATTCCTTTCTTGTTTTGTTGTTAAGTTTACCAAATTAACTGCACAGTAAAATTTTAAATTTAAAACGAAAAGTACCGAAAACGACCCAAAATTTTTAAACATCGAAATGATTCAAAACTGCTTCTAAAAATATCGTGTGTTGTCTCATAGTTATAGTTAAAAATGGTCTAATATTTTAAAAAATAATCGGACATTTTGAGCCTGAGAGTGTAATAGTGCAATCTTTTGTTTTGATTGCTGTCGTAATTACTAAATAATAGGACGAATAAAGGACCAACGATAGGATGAATAAAAATCCCATGAGATGGAATTAGGAGCAGAGTAGTGAACATATAAGAAGTGTTTTTAGATGATTTTCTTAACATTATTTTAATTTCCAAGAAATGTGAATCAATTTTCCATGTGGAGCAAGGCGAATTAAGCAGAAATATGAAAAAAAAAAAACATAGTGATTTTAGTAGCTGAATCAGGTTTTGAAAGTAACGTCCTTATGAATGAGATGAAATAGGGAGCCCTAACCCTACTTTGTTTTAGTAGAGTTTATCGTCAACCCTATTCGCTCAGTTCCTCTCTGAAAAGGTACGGAAGTCTCTTCCACAGCTCAACGACCAACAGCAATAATATCTCATCATGGCGCAAAACAAAAAAGCATGTGAGACTTATTGATAATGGTTCCGTTTCTCTACATGCCGGATCTTCTTATCGCATCTTCGCGCTATATTGAACAACAAATTTAAGACCTTTATTTTAACCTCTGTTTTAATCCATTTTATCCACAATGGACTGTGAAATTATTCTGATGGTTATTCGAGAACTCAATCGAATTCTGGTATAAATAGTGTTACTGCTAACGAACATCACAATTCGTTTTGACTCAACACTGATAATCTTTTGACTTTTGAAGTGATTATCTGCATCTCTAACAATAGGCTATTAATGGTATGAAATCGCAGAACGAAGTCCGAAAATAAATTCTCATTTCCAGGACGAAATATTACATTTGCTACCGAGAAATGTCTCCGAACGATGATTACAACAGCATTTGACGAATCTAACAACAAAAAGGAGATAAGAAAAATATAATGTAGTTATGTAGGAAGAATCACTGACGTCAAAAATATTCTTTTTGAATTGCTGGAATTTACTGAAAAGAATTTTCTCTATGGGTTGTCATCTATGGGAATATAAGCTATGAAAAATAATGCATAGTGTCATCAATTAATATTGATTGATTTATTTAGAAAAATTTTATTGAACAATGTTAACACTTTTACATATTTTTTTATGTTATTTTTGTTCACAAATGAGAAATGTGCATAATATTATTCGTTTATTTACACTTTGTTATATTGGACAGATTTGTTTTTCTTTTTGTAAGAATAAAATGCTTCTTATATCGAGCTTCTCTTCGTATCGCTATGTCGCTTGACAGAAGAGAAGTCTTGCAGAAAAATAAGTTCGCTTGGCTTTTCCGATGAACATATCGAACAGACAAAAAAGTATGTGCTACACTTTTCCAGAATCTGAATGAAAAACTCTATATGATAGAGCGATGTTTCCTTTATTCGACATGCATAGGTCTATATCTATACGATTTGACATTCGCTTGGTTTCAGTTTTTTTTATTTTTTTTTCTCTCGGTGGTGATGATGCACAGTTGTGAGCACGTAAATTGACATGCTGGATCTTCTTGTTCTCATCCCGTCTATGCGGTACATATTTGCATACGGTGTTAGCGTATCAGTTTCTGGATACAAACTTCAAATTGCTTCCTCGTCTCACAGCAAGCACACTTGTTTTGAATGGGTAAAGCTGCCAAGAGGATTACGATCTCTGGTGTCTAGCAGAGCTGAGAGTGAGTCCATCGTTGCTATCATGCACCGATGGAACGTAACCGAAATGGTATATTGATGCATACATCGATAAAGATAAACCCTAGCAAGTGCACGAATCAATCTTGACAGCTTTACCCTACAAGTTTACATCACCCCGACTCTCAAGCCCAGCCATAAAAAAGAATTGTGTTGGCAAAGTTCACGCTCGTTTGCAGACGTTTTGAATGATTGATTGTAGCGAAAGGCAGATTTCTGCTCGACCGCATTCGTTGCAGATGTCCCGGCTTGCCAACTTAAAAGTTTACACTGAACACAGGAGGTCACCGCACACGGATACGGCTCAACACCGGTACTGGGAACAACTGCTACATCTGTCACGGCCAAGCTCAGATTTTCGGTCCCCGGTTGGCCTGTCGAGACTTTTTGGCTGCCCCGTAAACTGGACTCACTAACTATATAATTCGGCAGGATGAACATTGTGGTCGATATCTGGGGAAGAGCATCGGAGTGATTAAAAACTTTAAACGTCGGAAGGAACGTAGCGGACGATGATGGATGCTCGAGGTTAGGTTGCTAGAAAGAGAAAAGAAACAAAAATATCAGAGAACTGTTTGTTTGCCGAAAAAGTGAAGAAGAAAAAAATTTCAATCAAGACGATATTTCTTTTCGCAAACGAAAACAGTTTGGCGAAAATATAGCTTCGAGTGAAGGCTGACAAACAAAATGAAATTCAGTGCTTTCAAATTTGTCAGTTTTGGTATTACTCCAACTCCTGAAAAGTTGTTCGGCTGATGTTTTGCTTGGCTTTTACGATTAGGTTAACTCCGCATGAATCACTTTGTAGCTGGCAGTAAGAAATGTAAAAGTTTTACACTGAATTACAAACAACAAAGCCAAACTCGACAAGAGTAAAATTTCAACAGTACCGCAGAGTTATTATGGCAATCTTTCACCTGGTTCGTGTTTCTGCTTCAGTTCTCAGATAAACAACTCCAAGAGAGTTATTCTTTTTAATATTCTAAAACTCATAAAATAAAAGCACATTATTCATAGTAACTTAGGAGTTTATTTTCTTCAAGCTTAGATGTTATACGTAAATGACCTTAAGTGACGTAAGTTTGAATAACCGAGAAAACATGAAAATCTCTTAAAATCATAAATCAATTATATATGTTATGATAGGTAAAAAAATACTGTGTTCGATTTTTGAGTTGATTATTGACAGAGCTACCCAATGAGTATATTCTAGATACCAATGGTTTATTCGAGAGATACTTTAGATATAGACTAACAAGAATATGTATACGAATGGAAAACGGGTTGGAACTACTTTAGAATAAAGTCTTTTTAGTGAGTTCTCATCGGAAAGAGAGGTTATATATAAAAATGGAAGTAAATTTGTATGTTTGTAATGCCATAACTTCGGAAATACTAAACGGATTGCCACCAAACTTGGCACAGGTACTTCTTGTATTTCAGAAATGGTTTAAGGAGTATTTTTATAGTACAGGAGGCGTAGCAAGTGTCAAAGTGTCATAAACAAGGGAGGGTCATGAAAAAATTCATATAACTTGACAAAAATCGATACATTTTGAAGACCATAGAAACATTTTGGATACCTTCGATATGACTATACGGGGGGTGGATGTAGCAAGTTCCTTTTAAAAGGGGGGTGTAATGTTTTAATCGGCATAACTCCGAAACTACTGACCGGATTGCCACCAAACTTGGCACAGATATTTCTTGCTCTTTTGAGAAGGTCATAAGAGTATTTTAATGGGGGAGGGAGCGTAGTAAGTGTCCTTAACAGGGGGGATGTCATGAAAAAATTTGTCTAATTTAACGAGAATCGATACTTATTTTAAGACCATAGAAACATTTTGCATTTATTATATATGATTGTATGGGGTGTGGATGTAGCAAGTGCCTCTAAAAAGGGGGGGGGGGGGTGATGTTTGTAATGGCATAACTTAGGAATTACTGAATGGATTGCTATCAAACTTGGCACATATTGCTCTTCAGAGATGGTAAATTTTCATCTCCCATTTTTTGTAAAACAAGAGAGTGACAAGAATTTCAAGCTCGTAGTAGATAGTATCGTTGTTGTTAATTCGAATGCAACGCAATTTTTTTTAAATAATTTCAAAGGATCTGGTTCCATTTTGCCATAAAATTCAAAGAACTAAACGCAAATAATCTTTATCTGCCTATGAACGCGAGTGTATTCAAGTGTCAGCATAACTACGGAATAACTAAACGAATCGCCACCAAATTTGGCACATGTACGAAAGGTGGGAATCAATATTTTTTGAATAGCACAGATACTTTCTACACTACTCAGGGTAATCATGCAGGAGATTTGTAGTAAGTTCACTGACAAAAAGGAATTGAATCAAAATAGATTATAAGGTTATTTTGAGCGTGAGAGAGTGGAGTAAGTGCCCCGAACATGGTGAATATGGAAAGTGTAAGGAAAAATTGATCGGGTTTTACGAAAAATTGGTACTTCTTTACGAGTACAGTATATTTCTAGCAACTTAGTAAGGTTCACAAAAATATTCACAAAAGGAAGGAGGAATAAGTATTCTCAACATTGATTCATTGATATGAATTGACTAAATCATACAATCAATGTGCATTTTATTATGTAAATTGAGAAAACTATCGACTGTATTAACTGAATCATTATTCTATAGGTTTTCCTCCCAGGTGTACGACCATTTTATGGTTAAAGCCATTTTTAAAATAAATTATATAAAAACGTTATTCTATAGTACGAATACAGTTATGATGTTAACCAGCCATTCGTTATAAAATAATCATTATCAGATGGAAAACTTCGAGCGATTACGTGGAAATAATGATGTCATAAAAATTTGTATAAAGAGCAGGGAGTAGCAAGTATTTATACCCATGGAAGTCAAAGGTATTGTGAATCGAATGTAATGAAGCACGGAAGTACGTTACAAGCACATATACATAATAATTTATGTACGTTACAAGCACATATACATATGAAACTCAGAGATTACTAAGAAGGTATTTATAGAAAGAAAGGTGTTTTAAATGTTTGTAACAAAAGGGGTTAAAATATAAAACTGACCCAATTTGTCGAGAATACCATGAAAATTATGATTATTGTGAGATCTGAGATGGGACATTGGTCATTCGCAATCTGAACATGAACGGAGTATTGTGCAATCAAGTTGCCGTCTAAGTTATGTTTCACTACAATCAGAGTATTTCACTAAACAGGATAACTTCGAGAATTTTTTTCGGCCTTCCCTTCTAGAAACATTTCCGAGCAACGCCGGGTAATTCAGCTAGTTTCTTTAAATATTTTTCTTTGTGCCTTGAAAGAAGACAAAAAACAGTTTGTTTGGCATCAACTAGTTTAACCTACAATACGAAGTGGTTTGAAATTTTAAACAAAATTCCTCCTGTAATTCCGGATCCGAAAGTCCGGATGCGAATAAAATACAATAGCAGTCTATGAAACCATAAGACCTTTAACAAGTTTAATTGGCGAAAATCGGTTAAGCCATCTCTGCGCAAAATTAGTAAGTTCGATTTTTGATTTTTTTTTACCACTATTATAGAACAAGAAACCGGGGATCAGAACAGTTAAAATTAGTTCGTATGCCGAAGAACTAATATATTATACAAATTAAAACAGTTTCAAGCCCAACTTAGAAAATTTCTTTCGGATTTGAATCATCGCTTTTAATGACCGTTGAATATTTTAAACACCCATCAACCTGTAATTTCGCAACCGGAAGTCAGATCTGGATCAAATTGAGGAATTTCGTATAGGACATTTTAGATGAATTAAATGAGAAAATGATTGGTGCTGTGTGGAATTTACCAAGAGAGAATCGCGAGTTGACAGTTATCACAGAAAATCGAATCGATGATTCGACTTGATGATTCTCATACTAGGTTGCAATATTTCAAAACCCTTGTGTGGAGCTCACATACATTTTCATAAACACTACTTATACAAAGGTTATATGCACATAGTTAAAATAAGCTGCAATAGTAAAATGATTCTATCGCAATTATCCACTACCCATACAGAATCGGATCGTGAAACGAGAATAAGCGACCGTTTGTTGCTTCAGAGAGAATCCCCACAGCAACGAGCTAACCTTTGATTCTCAGACAGGTCATCGAGAGAAATTCGCTCTCGCACTGGTGTCTATTCTATGTTAAATGAACCATGCCGATTTTTTTGTTGTTGCTGTGATGATATCCGTCTCTCTTTGTTGGCACCAATTGAATCGTGTGAAGAGCTGCTAGTGAGCGTTCTTTGATACGATAAAAGCCATCCTTGATTGAGACACTGTTTTATTTTAACACAAATTTTTTGCCTTTTTCATATAGAAAGGTTATGCAATCACTGTGAAAACCGACTTTTGAACGAAGGCCCGGAAGGCCGAGTGAATCTTCTAGTGATGTTTTTGAATATATAAGCAATATAAGAAAGGCATCATTACATAGATAGATAGATGAAAAAAATTGGTTTTTTTAATTTTTAGTGAGTAGAAATACGTTTAAAAAACCAAGATCAAAATCTTACTAAGTCGTAAGTACGCAACGTATTCGCACTAATGTTTTTTTTTTTTGACACAAAACCGCTCGAAATTCTATAAAAGAACAATTTGTTTCTTATCCGGTGAATCGCAAAATTGTTGTCCGGTGATTACATTTTTACTGTTCAATAAACATATTTCACGTCTTGAAAATATACTAAAATGCCAAAAAATCTGCGATAAATTATTCGAAACATTAACTTTGCTATAAAATTCCGCTTGTCGGATGCTCTCGGTCGCTTGAGGCAAAGGTTGCTTTGCTATAATTTCCGTTCAATAATGGAATTATAAGCCCCACAGCAGGCCATTATTTTCTGGGAGAAAGTCTCTTTTCATTGCCTCATTACGGTTTGACAACCGTAACTTGAAATTAAAATGCCAAACTGTTTGCATTCCAACGTCAGCAGTATAAACTGTAATGAGAAGAGGCGAAGTGATTGACTGCAAAAAAAAACTTTGAACTCGTATTATTGCTGGTTGATGAGTTATTTTAATGTCATAATTATCGAATTCGTTTTGAATTTTTTTAATGCGATTTCATGTCTTCCCATGTGCCCGGATAATGCCGGGGTTACTTAATGAAAAAAAAAAACAAATCTAAAAATCTGACCACCGCGGGTGCTATAGTCAAACACCAAAATACCGGCATTTATTGAAATGTTTACTCAGACGTGATGTTGTCAAGTAAATCATGATATTAATAATTCGCATTTTCAATTATTAAACGGACTGCAATGAAGCGATGCATCGATACTCGTGCACACAATTTGCACAGCTAAAATAAATACACCGGTGTGCCATTCTGCAAAATTGCATATTGACCGGAACGTCGGTAGAAAAACTCAGGGTTGTACATGCGAAAATAGCAGATAATGCCATAATCGAACAATGGTTCTATCGTAATAGCCGGCATGAATTGGGTACATACCTTCATCTTAACCGCAACGGGAACAGTTTCCGCAACGCATTCAACCAGACTGAAGTCCTCGTTCTGCGGATTACTGTTTGTGCTGGATTGCTGCGGATCGCTCGATTCGGAATATTTGATGCAGGCGTGGTCTGTTGACGATAGCAATTTCATACGATAAGCCACCAAAGCTCCGATCGATAGACAGCATCCAAAGAAAACTACCAGAACGACGATTACTAGCAGGCGATTATCGATCTGGTTGTTGGTTTTAGCTATTTGCCGATACGAGTTTCCGTAGATGATTGAAACGAAAAGTGGAAGACAGTACGTAAATTGAAATGAATATTTTACGATGGATTGAGATCAATAATCAGCAATAAGGCTTACCATCCTTACTCTGTGTGAGAATATTCTCAGCCTTCACCGTTGCTTCCAGTTCGTCGGCAAATTTATGGCTCATCTGACCACTGCTGGATGAATCGTCCACTTGATTGGGGGCGGGAGTAAATTCATCATCGTACAGCTCGTTGAGCTCGAATTGTTCATCCATTTCATCATCCTCTAGTGGCGTGATATAGCGATCCCGGAATACGTTGCGCGATACTGATCGCCATGATGAGGTATGCAAGGATAAACAAAAATAAGAGAAATATCATGTTTTAGATGGGAAACAAAACTTTCTCGCTTATTATATAATGATAGGCCATTGTAGTAGAGATAAGCGTTATGGGAGTATTACCACATGCGTAAACAACTTTCAGGGAAACCCGAACATTTTCCGGGCAAGGTTGACCGAAGGTGGATCCTTCTACGGCTACTGTACATTTTCGTCGCCCCTGGCAGATCTCTGTCAGTGTGTGACTTGTGTGGGGCGACAGGCAGGCTGCAAAGTCAAGTGTAATTTTAGCATAAACGGATGGTAGTCCAATTACGCCTTGTTTACTTACTTTCCTCCTTGGAGCCTGCCGTCTGGGTACAGTGAGAGCTCTCGTATGCCGTGCGACCGTAGCTGGCACCATAGATGGCAACTCTTGTGTAACGACCGCAGGCCAATCGAATCACATCCTTCTCGCAGGCAATCAGGCTCCGAAACTCAACTGCGTTTTCATCGTGATGTCATTTCGACGGCGGTGGGAAAAGTACAAAAGAGCGTAGGGACGAGAAGCAAAAAAAAACATTCTTTTAATGACCGAATCAATTTGCCTGATTTGAAGGAAAGAAGCTTACACGGTCGGCATATGTGGCTCACTTCCACTAGCTTGTGTATGCCCGGACACGGAACGCTATCGAAGGCCTTCGGCGTAGCCCGGAACGTACATTTCCGTTTCTTCTGACAAGCCTCGACTACGATTTGTAGTATGGAGTACTGAAATTATTTGGATTAAATAGTTATTCCGTAGATAGGAAGTTTAGTTTTATCTTATCTCGTTGATTCAATTTTGTTGAGAAACATCAGAGCATGTCTGGGAGATTTTTGGTAGAATAAAATTATATTGTATTTTTCTTACATATCAGACGACAGACTGATTCAAACAGTTGTAAACATATACTGAAATTATACGTTGTTTCCGGTAAATCTACTATTTCATATCGTTCTCAAATTAAACTGTAACCAATAAATAACATCAATATAAACAGACAATTGCTCATATAGAAAGAATATGCAATCACTTGAAAAACCGACTAGTGTCATATACTGTGTGTGTGTGTGTGTGTGTGTGTGTGTGTGTGTGTGTGTGTGTGTGTGTGTGTGTGTGTGTGTGTGTGTGTGTGTGTGTGTGTGTGTGTGTGTGTGTGTGTGTGTGTGTGTGTGTGTGTGTGTGTGTGTGTGTGTGTGTGTGTGTGTGTGTGTGTGTGTGTGTGAGTGTGTATGTATGTGTGTGTGTGTGTGTGTGTGTGTATGTGTGTGTATGTGTGTGTGTGTGTGTGTGTGTGTGTGTGTGTGTGTGTGTGTGTGTGTGTGTATCTGATTGCCGATTCTGGAATTAAAGGGTGAAGAGTTTTTAAAATTCTAGCCGATATAGAAGATGACAATTCCAAAAAGCTTCAAAGTTGGACTCAAAACTATTTCAATTTCGTCATATTATTTTTTTTTGCAATACGAATTGTTTTGGGTTATGCTGGTTCCTGAATACGAGCTCTGGAAGTACATTGAATAACCGTTAACTCTAAAGTGGAACCTACTTCGACATATCATTCATGAAATGTTCAATCGATTGTCACACTTTTTTTTTTTTTTGACGTTACAGAGTAATGAGTGATTGAAATCTCAAATTGCGCTTAAAACGACGGTCATTAAACAAATGTAATGAGAACCAAAATATCAATGCAAAAAACACATGCAGGTTGATAAAAAAGGTATCATTTCACTGGTAGGTAAATTAAGCACGTTGTCATGCTCAGGAAACAGCATGCTGTGCGTTTGGCTGTCAGCTTTCGTTTATTTATTTGTTTGTGAGGTTGAAATTCTGCGTTTTCATAATGTCGCGTATTGAAAAGGAAGTGAAAATTAAGGTTCTGGACACATGGCTAAGTAAGAAAGGTTATTACTATGCGAAAATTGGCGAAGTGGTTTGGAATTTATCATGCCAGTGCTAAAACCATCATTAATAAGTTTAGGGAACACTATTCTTTGGATGAACTACCAGGAAGAGACAGGAAACCCGGTTCTTTCAACCCGAAACTGGACCAGAAAGTGGGATCTCCAATCATGAAGAACAAATCAATGTCAATACGTGATTTGGCCGAAAAAGCAGGAGCGAGTGTCGGAATGATCCATCGTATCAAGAGGCGAAATCACCTGAATACCTACAAAAAGCAGACAATCTCGAAACTAAGTGTAGAATAGAAGAAGCGAGCAACAACAAGAGTCCGAAAATTGTATTCGAGTCTTTTGCAGTGTCCGGATGCATGCGTATTGATGGACGATGACACTTATGTAAAGGAAGACTCAAAAACCTTTCCAGGTCTACAATGCTTTACTGTCGTCGTTGGGGAGGATGTAAGCGATGCGGACAGGTCGATTCAAGTGGAGAAATTCGGTCGAAAGGTACTGGTATGGCAAGCAATATGTTCCTGTGGTTTGAAGTCAACCATTTTTTACACTACCGGAACTATATATGCAGAAATCTATCGATCTGAGTGTCTCCAGAAGAGATTGCTGCCTTTATAAAAGAAGCATAGTACACCTCCACTGTCGGCTCACTATGTCAAAACCACTCTCAATTGGCTTGCGGAAAAGGGTATAAATTTCGTTGAGAAAAATATCAATCCACCAAATTGCCCTCAGCTTCGACCCATCGAATGGTAAGGCAGCTGGGAACATGCAGGAGTTCAAACAAATTTGGGCTCAAGCGTCCAAAACATGCGATGCAACACTTGTCCGGAACTTGGTGAAGAGCGTTCGATCAAAAGCTCGAAAATTCGTGAAGGAATAACTTAAATTTCATCCGGTTTTAATTATACTCAAGTTTAACTGTACGAGGTAAAGGATCAATTTTTTCCAAAAATACTCATATTGTAAAAGTTTGTTTAAGGAATATCAATAAACCAGAAGTCGTCATCTTAAATTTTGAATCGACTCCAAATATCATTTTCTTGCACCACTTTTCACATCCTTTCCGATAATAGGGTTTCCAAATTAATTACATAAATCTGTTTTCACGAAGTAAGTTCAAAATAACGTAATTTTTTTTTACGAACTATCTCCATTTACAAACCCTCGTTCAATCGTAAATGAAGGTTTCGGTGTATTGTTTCGTTCAAGAAATAATATTAAAACTTTGAAGAAATGTTTTTTTTTGCAGTAGAGCAAAGATAGCTTTAGTGCTGTACTGTATTCCAATATTAGGAACACAATCTGAATCTCGGAGGTGGCAGCCGAAGCGGTTTGCTTTTATTAATATCTGTTCAAGATCCATGTGTTATATGTGTATACCTATGAAATTAGAATGCGCTAAAAGTATTCTTTTAATACGCAAAATACTATTGAAAAAAACCTGTTTTAATCCACCTAGTGGTATAATGATGCCTTTCTCATATCAATCATACTATCATATATAATACTGTGGTATTTTTCAAAATAATTCTCTGCGATTTTTTGAAAGAATAACCGAAATCGTCTACTGATAAAAACTATCAATTGGAAAAGATTTGAGGTCGATTAATTTCAAAATTTTTCAAGGTTTTTCCGAATTTTCAGTGATGGTATACTATTTTTAATCCACTTTACCCTATATTTCCGGATCCGGAAGCCGGATCCGCATGAAATTCAGGTATTACGTATGGGACCACAGGACCTTTCATTTGAATCTAAGTTTGTGAAAATCGGTCGCGCCATCTATGAGAAAAGTTAGAACACATATTTTCTTTTTTTGCACATTTTACCCCATAACTCCCGAACCGGAAGTCGGATCCAAATAATATTCAGGATTTTTTTATGGGACCTCAAGATCTTTTATTTGAACCTAAGTTAGTGAAAATCGTTCAGCCATCTCTGCGAAAAGTTGGTGCACTTATCTTCACAATTTTTTACACATTTTACCCCATAATTGCGGAACCGGAAGTCGGATCCAAATAATATTCAGGAATTTTGTATGGGACCACAAGACCTTTCATTTGAATCTAAGTTTGTGAAAATCGGTTCAGCCATCTCCGAGAAAAGTTAGTGCAAAAAAAAGTTACTTACGCACATACACACACATACACACACACATACAAACACACAGACATTTTGCGTACTCGACGAGCTGAGTCGAATGGTATATGACACTCGGCCCTCCGGGCCTCGGTTCAAAAGTCGGTTTTCACAGTGATTGCATAACGTTTCTATATGAGAAAGGCAAAAAGGTAAAACCATCACAAATACATGCGTACAACACAAATGTATGTGGATAGGTTATTTTTGATACACTCAAGTACCCTAAAAAACTGATATAATTTGTGTATCACTGAAAGTAAAAACATTTCAAGAACACGATCATTGATCTGAAGGAAAATATTTATGTTTGAAGCAGTGTTGGCATTATCATTCTCAAAATATCAAAAATCAGTTATTATCGCCGATAATAATTGTTGGTAATTATCACTTACAAAATCATCGCCGAACATCATGAAGAAAATCATTTGATATTCTGAGAATGATATTAGAAAACGATTATCACTTAATATCGGTGTGCGAAATTTTCAAAACATCAAATATCACCGCTGAGTATGGGGGAAATCATCACCCGTTCAATCTCACTTTAGCGATGTTTCGTAAACTCACACATGATTATCATTCAAAAGCATTATCACGATTATCACCCATGCGCGATTTTCACTACCACATGGTGATATTCCGTGAGGTGAGTGTGGTATTGAAAATCAATTTCAACCAAATCTTAACATGCAGTATGATTATTTTTGGAACGGGTGGTGTCGAAAATCATTGTCTGAAGTTATTTGAAATTGATGATAGTGAATTTCGGTTCGTAAAATTTTATCAAAACCCATGCAATATTGGTATTTTTGGAATGGGTAAGATGAGTAGATGTTGATTATCGATGTCTGGAGTTATTTTGAAATCCAACATGGCGGCTCTCGGTTCATGAAAATTCAACTAAACCCATGCAATATGGGTATTTTTGGAACGGGTATGATGAGTAGATGTTGAATATTGATGTCTGGAGTCATTTTGAAATCCAAGATGGCGGCTTTCGGTTCATGAAAATTCATCTAAACCCATGCAATATGGGTATTTTTGGAACGGGTATGATGAGTAGGTGTTGAATATTGATGTCTGGAGTCATTTTGAAATCCAACATGGCGGCTCTCGGTTCATGAAAATTCAACTAAACCCATGCAATATGGGTATTTTTGGAACGGGTATGATGAGTAGATGTTGAATATTGATGTCTGGAGTCATTTTGAAATCCAACATGGCGGCTCTCGGTTCATGAAAATTCAACTAAACCCATGCAATATGGGTATTTTTGGAACGGGTATGATGAGTAGGTGTTGAATATTGATGTCTGGAGTCATTTTGAAATCCAACATGGTGGCTCTCGGTCCATGAAAATTCAACTAAACCCATGCAATATGGGTATTTTTGGAACGGATATGATGAGTAGATGTTGAATATTGGTATCTGAAGTCATTTTGAAATAGAAGATGGCGGCTCTTGGTTCATGAAAATTCATCTGAAACCATGCAATATGGGTATTTTTGGAACGGGTATGATGAGTAGATGTTGAATATTGGTGTCTGAAGTGATTTTGAAATCCAACATGGTGGTTCTCGGTTCATGAAAATTCAACTAAACCCATGCAATATGGGTATTTTTGGAACGGGTATGATGAGTAGATGTTGAATATTGATGTCTGGAGTCATTTTGAAATCCAAGATGGCGGCTTTCGGTTCATGAAAATTCATCTAAACCCATGCAATATGGGTATTTTTGGAACGGGTATGATGAGTAGGTGTTGAATATTGATGTCTGGAGTCATTTTGAAATCCAACATGGCGGCTCTCGGTTCATGAAAATTCAACTAAACCCATGCAATATGGGTATTTTTGGAACGGGTATGATGAGTAGATGTTGAATATTGATGTCTGGAGTCATTTTGAAATCCAACATGGCGGCTCTCGGTTCATGAAAATTCAACTAAACCCATGCAATATGGGTATTTTTGGAACGGGTATGATGAGTAGGTGTTGAATATTGATGTCTGGAGTCATTTTGAAATCCAACATGGTGGCTCTCGGTCCATGAAAATTCAACTAAACCCATGCAATATGGGTATTTTTGGAACGGATATGATGAGTAGATGTTGAATATTGGTGTCTGAAGTCATTTTGAAATCCAAGATGGCGGCTTTCGGTTCATGAAAATTCATCTAAACCCATGCAATATGGGTATTTTTGGAACGGGTATGATGAGTAGGTGTTGAATATTGATGTCTGGAGTCATTTTGAAATCCAACATGGCGGCTCTCGGTTCATGAAAATTCAACTAAACCCATGCAATATGGGTATTTTTGGAACGGGTATGATGAGTAGATGTTGAATATTGATGTCTGGAGTCATTTTGAAATCCAACATGGCGGCTCTCGGTTCATGAAAATTCAACTAAACCCATGCAATATGGGTATTTTTGGAACGGGTATGATGAGTAGGTGTTGAATATTGATGTCTGGAGTCATTTTGAAATCCAACATGGTGGCTCTCGGTCCATGAAAATTCAACTAAACCCATGCAATATGGGTATTTTTGGAACGGATATGATGAGTAGATGTTGAATATTGGTATCTGAAGTCATTTTGAAATAGAAGATGGCGGCTCTTGGTTCATGAAAATTCATCTGAAACCATGCAATATGGGTATTTTTGGAACGGATATGATGAGTAGATGTTGAATATTGGTGTCTGAAGTCATTTTGAAATAGAAGATGGCGGCTCTTGGTTCATGAAAATTCATCTGAAACCATGCAATATGGGTATTTTTGGAACGGGTATGATGAGTAGATGTTGAATATTGGTGTCAGAAGTGATTTTGAAATCCAACATGGTGGTTCTCGGTTCATGAAAATTCAACTAAACCCATGCAATATGGGTATTTTTGGAACGGGTATGATGAGTAGGTGTCGATTATCGATGTCTGGAGTCATTTTGATATCCAAAATGTGAACTTCTAGTTTATGAAAATTTTTCGAAAAATTTGAACTTAGTTTGTGTAGAACGCTCGTCGCGTGCGATTGTATTTCTTTGTTGCTCTGCGTTGTTTCGCTGTGTTTCGGTCGGATTTTTCTGCAGGTTCCAGTGTTGCATTCAATATTTTTGTTGTTAAAAACGGAGAAATGATGAATTTGAAAGAGGAAAGAAACTACAACTGATGCCAGAAGGGTGGACAGTGCATGGAAGTTCTTTTTTGGTGTTGGTATTTTATTCTCGTGAATGCAATCTATCACCGTGTTTTACCCACCAAAACTGAAGTGAAAACCACGGAGTTTTAACTTTTTCGGGAGTTGAGTGTCATCTAGCGGCAAGTAACACTCATCAATTAACCATTTACTATATATTAAATGGCATTAAGTGTGAATTGAAAATATTAAACGTCACCGTGATTGGTAGTATCTGCTACACAACCTTGTAATTTTGTCGCTATAATCTGCATCTCTAAATTCTAATTTCATAAGCTTGTAGGTCTACTAGAAGACAACTGTGCAGGCTATTGCGCATTAACGTCGATTTTGCAGTAATGTTTCCGACATTACTTACCGTTTGTTTATAGAGGTAATTTTTTTCAAATTTCGAATAAAAACGGACAATTTTCTTTGAAAAATTAGTGCAACACTTCGAGACGGTATTGTAGATTTGAATTCATTGTGCGAAAGCAGACATTTATTTAAGAATCACTATCAAAAATTTATCATCGACAGTTCTGCAAATATTGCACTTGAACCAATACTACTGTTCTAAAGCTTGGGAAAAGTAAGGAACTCGTTTGTTGAGCATTCTGGTAGTCGAATTGTTGACATCAAATTGGTTGCTGTCAACCAAATGATTGGCGATTGAAAACTAACACAATCCAATTATACATATTTTCGAAAATTTGCTATGTTTAATCTATCACTTCAAACAATTTTCTTACTTTCGTAGTATATTTTTATTGCTGATCTTGGATTTCAAAATGACTCCAGACATCAATATTCAACATCTACTCATCATACCCGTTCCAAAAATACCCATATTGCATGGGTTTAGTTGAATTTTCATGAACCGAGAGCCACCATGTTGGATTTCAAAATGACTCCAGACACCCATATTCAACATCTACTCATCATACCCGTTCCAAAAATACCCATATTGCATGGGTTTAGATGAATTTTCATGAACCGAAAGCCGCCATCTTGGATTTCAAAATGACTCCAGACATCAATATTCAACATCTACTCATCATACCCGTTCCAAAAATACCCATATTGCATGGGTTTAGATGAATTTTCATGAACCGAAAGCCGCCATCTTGGATTTCAAAATGACTCCAGACATCAATATTCAACATCTACTCATCATACCCGTTCCAAAAATACCCATATTGCATGGGTTTAGTTGAATTTTCATGAACCGAGAGCCACCATGTTGGATTTCAAAATGACTCCAGACACCCATATTCAACATCTACTCATCATACCCGTTCCAAAAATACCCATATTGCATGGGTTTAGTTGAATTTTCATGAACCGAGAGCCACCATGTTGGATTTCAAAAGACTCCAGACACCCATATTCAACATCTACTCATCGTACCCGTTCCAAAAATACCCATATTGCATGGTTTCAGATGAATTTTCATGAACCGAAAGCCGCCATCTTGGATTTCAAAATCACTTCAGACACCAATATTCAACATCTACTCATCGTACCCGTTCCAAAAATACCCATATTGCATGGTTTCAGATGAATTTTCATGAACCGAAAGCCGCCATCTTGGATTTCAAAATCACTTCAGACACCAATATTCAACATCTACTCATCATACCCGTTCCAAAAATACCCATATTGCATGGGTTTAGATGAATTTTCATGAACCGAAAGCCGCCATCTTGGATTTCAAAATGACTCCAGACATCAATATTCAACATCTACTCATCATACCCGTTCCAAAAATACCCATATTGCATGGGTTTAGTTGAATTTTCATGAACCGAGAGCCACCATGTTGGATTTCAAAATGACTCCAGACACCCATATTCAACATCTACTCATCGTACCCGTTTCAAAAATACCCATATTGCATGGTTTCAGATGAATTTTCATGAACCGAAAGCCGCCATCTTGGATTTCAAAATCACTTCAGACACCAATATTCAACATCTACTCATCGTACCCGTTCCAAAAATACCCATATTGTATGGTTTCAGATGAATTTTCATGAACCGAAAGCCGCCATCTTGGATTTCAAAATCACTTCAGACACCAATATTCAACATCTACTCATCGTACCCGTTCCAAAAATACCCATATTGCATGGTTTCAGATGAATTTTCATGATCCGAGAGCCGCCATCTTGGATTTCAAAATGACTCCAGACATCGATATTTAACATCTACTCATCATACCCATTCCAAAAATACCCATATTGCATGGGTTTAGTTGAATTTTCATGAACCGAGAGCCACCATGTTGGATTTCAAAAGACTCCAGACACCCATATTCAACATCTACTCATCGTACCCGTTCCAAAAATACCCATATTGCATGGTTTCAGATGAATTTTCATGAACCGAAAGCCGCCATCTTGGATTTCAAAATCACTTCAGACACCAATATTCAACATCTACTCATCGTACCCGTTCCAAAAATACCCATATTGCATGGTTTCAGATGAATTTTCATGAACCGAAAGCCGCCATCTTGGATTTCAAAATCACTTCAGACACCAATATTCAACATCTACTCATCATACCCGTTCCAAAAATACCCATATTGCATGGGTTTAGATGAATTTTCATGAACCGAAAGCCGCCATCTTGGATTTCAAAATGACTCCAGACATCAATATTCAACATCTACTCATCATACCCGTTCCAAAAATACCCATATTGCATGGGTTTAGTTGAATTTTCATGAACCGAGAGCCACCATGTTGGATTTCAAAATGACTCCAGACACCCATATTCAACATCTACTCATCGTACCCGTTTCAAAAATACCCATATTGCATGGTTTCAGATGAATTTTCATGAACCGAAAGCCGCCATCTTGGATTTCAAAATCACTTCAGACACCAATATTCAACATCTACTCATCGTACCCGTTCCAAAAATACCCATATTGTATGGTTTCAGATGAATTTTCATGAACCGAAAGCCGCCATCTTGGATTTCAAAATCACTTCAGACACCAATATTCAACATCTACTCATCGTACCCGTTCCAAAAATACCCATATTGCATGGTTTCAGATGAATTTTCATGAACCGAAAGCCGCCATCTTGGATTTCAAAATCACTTCAGACACCAATATTCAACATCTACTCATCATACCCGTTCCAAAAATACCCATATTGCATGGGTTTAGATGAATTTTCATGAACCGAAAGCCGCCATCTTGGATTTCAAAATGACTCCAGACATCAATATTCAACATCTACTCATCATACCCGTTCCAAAAATACCCATATTGCATGGGTTTAGTTGAATTTTCATGAACCGAGAGCCACCATGTTGGATTTCAAAATGACTCCAGACACCCATATTCAACATCTACTCATCGTACCCGTTTCAAAAATACCCATATTGCATGGTTTCAGATGAATTTTCATGAACCGAAAGCCGCCATCTTGGATTTCAAAATCACTTCAGACACCAATATTCAACATCTACTCATCGTACCCGTTCCAAAAATACCCATATTGTATGGTTTCAGATGAATTTTCATGAACCGAAAGCCGCCATCTTGGATTTCAAAATCACTTCAGACACCAATATTCAACATCTACTCATCGTACCCGTTCCAAAAATACCCATATTGCATGGTTTCAGATGAATTTTCATGATCCGAGAGCCGCCATCTTGGATTTCAAAATGACTCCAGACATCGATATTTAACATCTACTCATCATACCCGTTTCAAAAATATCCATATTGCCATGGGTTTAGATGAATTTTTACGAACCGAATTTCACTATCAACAATTTCAAATTACTTCAGACATCGAGATTCGACACCACCCATTCCAAAAATAATCATACTGCATGATAAGATTTGGTTGAAATTGATTTTCAAAACTTCACTCACCTCATTGAATATCACCATGTGATAGTGAAAATCTTTGCATGGCTGATAATTGTGAGAATGATTTTCAATGATGATAATTTATAATCATGTGTGAGTTTACGAAACATCACTATGGTGATATTGGACGGGGTGTGATATTTTCCATACTCACTTCGAGTGATCACAATTATCATTGATATTGTAGATAGTGATAATCGCTGTCGAAAATCGCGCATGATTTTCTGCAGCGGTGAGATTTGATTATTTGATATTTTCGCAACACTGGTTTGAAGTTGCTTTTCAATTAGATTGAGAATTTCAGTTCTTCAATAAAATATTGAAATCATACAATACGACTATAAGAATATAAATGCAAGGCACCGGGACAAGCTTTTTAGACGTCTACTTGTTATGGTTGTTTCGAAATTATTTATATAGTACAATATTCAAGCAATAACGATGAACTGGTGGTCTTCATCTAGACTAAAAAACCGATCGCAAAAACCGTTTTCTGACACACATCTACTTTTCACATGGCATATAATCATATCGTTAAACTCACCATATTCATTTTTGAAACACGCCTCAACATCATTTTCCGGTATCTAATTATCAAATCCGATCCGAAAATACCCATATTGTAATAGCATTCAAGGTTTATAAATAAACCGGAAATCGTGTTTTTGGATTTTAGAACCACCTCAAACATCGTTTTCCAACATTTGCTCATTTAACCCGTTCAGAAAATACCTATATTGTAAGGGTTTCGAGGAATATCTAAAACTCGGATGTCGCCATCTTGGAATTCAGAACCACCTCAAACATTGGTTTCTTACATCTATTCATCGAATCCGTTATGAAAATAATCAAATTGTAATGGCATTCAAGAATTATACATAAACCGGAAGTGGCAATCTTGGGTTTCTAAAATACCTCAAACATCATTTTTCGGAAAGTATTCTTTACACCCGTTCCAAAAATACCCATATTGTTGTAATTTCCATGAAATATAAATGAGCTGGAAATCTTTTTCATTGTATTTAAAAACCTTTTTTTACGAAGTAGATTTGTAAAAAAAGTTTGCGTTATTTGAGATTTGGTTCGTAAAAAAAGTTTTTGTTATTTGGGATTTGGTTCGTAAAAAGAGTTACGTATAAAGAGGTAACACAAAAAAAAACTGTTCGTAAACGGAGGTTTGGGTGTACTAAATACTTCCAATGGTGTACTTCCAATACATAATGAAAGCAAAGTATTATGATGAACTAAGAAGTGTTTTTAGGTCAAACTGCACTGATTCGGTTCCGATTCTTCTTCTTAGTCTATGGCTTAGTAGCACATGCACATTCTACATTCTGCTATTTATGAGTACAAGTTCAATACTTAAGTATCATTTGTGAACTAATTGTTTTTCGATCAGATTTCAATCAGTCAATTTGTATTCTGTCTTTCTTACTTTGAGCCGAGTCCCTGAGTAACGGGTATTACACACTATTAGAATGAAATCGTTGTTTCTTCTTTCGCGTTTAAGCTCAATCGAATCGAGTTTTGCATTAGGCAATTCAATTTGAACTGCTCTACACTGATGAGTCAAAGACGAAACGTAAAGAAGTTTCAATCGAATAGTTTCTTTGCATTTTTGTTGATATACTCACTTAAGGCGACATGAACAAATTTTATAAAACTACCTTGTGCTTTGTCGGTTACGTCATTTTGTCCATTATATCTGCGGAATCGTGGCGACAGCCTTTTGAGTTGTGAACCTGTTCAATGAACCAATAGTAACTTTGAAACGAGACTAAACTTGTTGAAATTGGTTTAGTGATCTCTAAGAACATCGAACGGAAAGAAAAAATGCATTTGATCTTCAAATTTGATCAATAACCCAATAGCAGTTTGCAAACATGACTAAGCTTGTTGAAACCGGTTTAGCTATCTACGAAAAAATGGAACGAAGAGAAAAAAGATAAACTGTCCTCAGGCCTTAAAATGAATACACTGAGGAAACACTAACTGGATTAGAAAGGGAGAAGAGTTTGTGTCATTATACAGACGACAAACCAGATGAAAAGGGACCAAATTGAGCCGAAAAACCTTAATCGATAAAATGGAAGGAAGACTTTTGACTGGAGAAAGGCGATAGGGTAAACGCGCGTATGGTATGAAAGTGAATTGTAGTAGAGAAAATATGTATGTTGATGGTACTAGCCTACAACAACCATCCCATACCACAACTCGATTAAATTCTGTTCTTGTAGGGAAATAAGAAAATGAAAAAAATCAATAGTTATGCCAAACATCAAACATTGGTTTCTTACATCTATTCAAAAAATTGACTTACATCTATTTAAAAAATTGACTTAAGAATTATGAAAGCTGAAAATAAAAATAATAATGATTATCCATTTCCGACCTATAAAAGAAAGCCATTCCATATGTAAAAGTACATCTGATTGTTGTACTTAAAGAAAAGGTACATTAAAATAACACCGTAGAGATTAATGAAATAGAACATAAATTGTGTAGGTAGCTGAATAGTAAAACTATAATATCTTATGATCAAAAAAGAACTGGAATTTTCATTTTAAAATTCCTGCGCTTGTCCAATCGGTAAACTTTTATTCTCTCAACGTTGACAACACTTTTATACACGTTCTGTCAAATTTTGACGCATATTATATATTTTTATAATGGATGAAAATTCAGAACAACGGCTCGCCTTCGAAGCGTCATTCGGTCGATTGTTGAGCGGTTTCGACGTCATATTCATAGATCCACACCTCATCACCAGTTGTGATGCATTCGATGAATGTGGGGTCACTATCTGCGTTGGAAATCATCTCTTTGGCCACACGATGCTGTTTTTGAATGAAATTCAGCTTTTTTGGCACCAGCCGAGAAGCGACGCGTTTCAAACCCAAAACATCAGTTAAAATGTGTTCGGCTGATCCATAAGAGATGCTCAACAACACAGCAATCTCTCTAATCGGTACAGAACGATTTTGCAACACAATTTGCTTCGCCGATTCAATGTTTTCTTCAGTAACAGATGTTGTTGGGCGGCCAGGGATCTCATCATGATCCAAGCTTGTACGACCACCTTTGAAGCGTTTATACCACTCGTATGCTTGTGTTTTTCCTATACACGATTCACCAAAGGGCTTTTCTAACATTTTCAACGTTTCGGAACACTTAAATCCATTTGCAACACAAAATTTGATGCACGCACGTTGTTCTAAATTTTCATCCATTACAAAAATCGCCACACGAAAATTTTTCAACTTCTTTGTACAGACGCCAAACAAAAACTAATCGTACGATATGCGTCTAAATTTGACAGAATGTGTATAAAAGTGTTGCCAACGTTGAGAGAATAAAAGTTTACCTATTGGACAAGCGCGGGAATTTTAAAATGAAAATTCCGGTTCTTTTTTTTATCATAAGGTAAATCAATGACAGCTCTCAAAGAGGACAATGAATGCAAGGATGGTTATGATGCGAAACTATTATACTCGATATAATTATAAAAAAAAATAACTAAAGAAAATAAGTAAGCCATGTACATATTAAATTTGTTCATATATCAGAAATTAATTGCTATAAAAAGATATATAAATAGATACATATTATGATGAAGTGAGAAGATAAAGTTTGAGCCTAACTGATTCCGAGTAATTAATAATAAAGAGTTATCCCGCTCCGCTTTGGTTGTCTTCGATAATACAATGAACGCATACTTATTGTATAAAAATTTAGAACATAAATTTTATAAAAATTTGAACGATTTTCCAAAGGCCTAGAACATAAATTGTATAAATTTTTTGAAATTAATAATTATTTAAATTATTAAAACAAGTTTTGTTCAATAAGTTAATGTCAAAGCTTTATCCAAATGTATTTATTTATTGAAAAATTTTGTTGAAAAAGTGGCATCAAATTGCATTTCATAATAACTTTTAGAAATTTTGGAATCAAATGGAATCAATTATCAATATTTGAGAAAAGAATCAAAACAGTTGGACGATTTCAAGAATTCAGACCCAAGAGTCAATATGAAATCATGGTATAATCTTGCCAACAACACAATGATACAACTTGGTTCGTCAGAGGAAGCATCTCCATAAACCAAACGATTCATAGTCCTAATAAAATCGTGGGCTACGAAAATAATGTAATACCCGCATGGGACCATACACGTGGATAAACAAACAGACATCTCGCTTCCATCTGATTCATGTTAAAAAGCATGTGATGTTTTGTTTTGACTGACAGGCCATATTATGCATTTTTCATGTACATACAATTCTATTTGGCAGTAACATGATGTGGATCTTTTTAATCAAGGATTTCCGAGTAGATGGGTTTTATTTTGTTTTTCTTGCATGAATTGATAGTTATATAAACATTTCAATATTTTATGGAGGCGCAAGATGTTTCGTGTAATCAATTGTAACCTACTCCAATACAGAGTAATAGTAATGTAATTGAACAGCCCGTGACACCAAAAAGCCATCTGGCTAAAAATGAGTGCGTAAATGCTCCTAAAATGTAAGTTACCAGCGCATTTCACTCTACCACAGAACATAGAAAAATAATTAAAGGGTTGTATGCAAGACACGATTACATTAAAAATGAAATAATTTTAAGGTACCCACAATAAATACAAAAATAAAGATGATGGTGGATGCACTAAACTGTGACAAATTAGAAATTTACTCTACTTTTAGCGTTTAGATTTTTTTGCGAATGATCAAATTGACAATTAGATTCTTTCAGAATAATTGATTCTACTCTGTTTTGATACCTTTTACATTTAAAAAAATTCAAATGAAAGTCAATTATGATGATTTGAAAGTTACTTAAAAGATCAATTTTGGATACCAACAACCGCAAGATATAAACCTGGACAAATAAAACGATACTATATCATAATAATTTTCAAGAAAGAGAACGTATAAAACAGAGGTCTTTTAATTTTCAACCGACATGTAAAATCAACACAACATTAATTGAAAAATTGAAAAACAAAGCTGACGCGTTGAATTCCACATCAAGTTTTACCCATCTGCTTATAGTTTAGTGTTTTTTCTGTGCGAAAATAATGGCAACTGAAATAAGTCGTATGTTTTGTGTGGCTGTTTTCAAAGATTAGAACATTTCATTTACCATATGCGAATGTATATATAAACGATATTTTGAATGCCCGATTTCGGAGTGTACAATACATTGCCGATCTTTCGAGTTTTATAAAAAACTTCTTCGACAGTGACATGTTGAATTAAAACTTCAACGTACTTTTCTTTTTTTCGTCTCGTCGTGTAATTCCGTAGAAGACAGTGTAAAAAAAGATGATCAAACATATGACGAAACACCTAAAATCCGGCCAACCCGAGTTTTCTCTGTTTGGTAGCATATACAAAAAAAAATATTTCGTAACTGTAAACAGTATGCGAATTCACAACATGTATTTCCATCGGAACGAAAACATCCGAACAGATAGTGATAAATATTCATTGAAACAGAACTCCGTTCCACAGTCGGACTTACTCCAGTTAAATGAATCTTGTTCGATAAATGCATGTTCAGAATCTCCAAATCCACTGAGCACTTTTTATACACCCAAACCTCCGTTTACGAACACTTTTTATACGTAACCTCTTTTTACGTACCTCTTTTTACGAACCAAATCCCAAATAACGTAAACTTTTTTTACGAACCAAATCCCAAATAACGTAAACTTTTTTTACGAACCTACTTCGTAAAAAGAGGTTTTGTCATTCATCGAAAGCGATTTCCGACTTCATGAAAACTACTACAATATAGGTATTTTTGGAACGGGTTCAAAGAGTAGATTCCGGAAAATGATGTTTGAGGTATTTTGGAAATCCAAGATGGCGACTTCCGGTTGATTGATATTCCTTTTTTTTTTTTTTTTTTTTTTTTTTTATTTTTTTTTTTTTAAATAACTATTTATTGGAATATGAGTTAAAATTAAATTATTAAGATTTAAATTGGGTGTTCAGCCACAAGTGGTGACTTTTCAGCCCTGTTATATATATATATATATATATATATATATATATATATATATATATATATATATATATATATATATATATATATATATATATATATATATATATATACATATACACATATATATACATATATATATATATATATATATATATATATATATATATATATATATATATATATATATATATATATATATATATATATATGATTTGGTTATTACCATGAAGACATCATTTGCTTCCGCAATTCTGAGATTTTTGTGTAGGGAAAATTCTAAACCTACTTGTATTGTGTAATGGGGAAAAGGAACTTATATACTAACTTACTAACTAATACAGAGAGCGAATCGATTCAATTGAAGATTGCATCGATTTTTGTCGGAATTTGCTTATAATATTATGTGACATTACATCTAATGGTTCTATATTTGTGAGTCTGTGTAACTCATTTGTACTAAACCAGGGAGGACGCTTCAGAATCATTTTCAGAATTTTATTCTGAATCCTTTGAAGCGTTTTCTTCCTGGTGGAACAACAGCTTGACCAAATTGGTACCGCATAAAGCATGGCTGGTCTGAAAATTTGTTTATAAATTAACAATTTGTTTTTTAGACAGAGCTTAGAATTTCTGTTTATAAGAGGATATAAACATTTAATATATTTATTACACTTTGCCTGGATTCCTTCAATGTGATCCTTGAAAGTGAGTTTTTTGTCATACGTTAAACCTAAGTATTTAGCTTGATCAGACCATGTCAATTCCAAGCCATTCAATTTGAGAATGTGATTATTGTTTGGTTTAAGAAAAGAAGCTCTTGGCTTGTGAGGAAAGATAATTAATTGCGTTTTTGCTGCATTTGGTTTAATTTTCCATTTTGACAGATAATCACTGAAAATATTTAAACTTCTTTGTAGGCGACTGCAGATCACTCTTAGATTTCTACCTGTGGCTAACAGACTTGTGTCGTCACAGAATAGCGATTTCTGACAACCAACGGGTAGATTTGGAAGATCAGAAGTGAAAATATTATACAAGATTGGAGCTACACTCGAACCCTGCGGAACACCGGCTCGTACGGGTAGCAATTCAGATTTACAATTCTGATAGCTAACCTGAAGAGTACGATCAGTTAAATAATTTTGAATCATTTTGATCAAATAAATAGGAAACTGGAAATCAGACATTTTTGCTATTAAACCTTTGTGCCAAACACTGTCGAATGCTTTTTCTATGTCTAGAAGAGCAACTCCAGTGGATAACCCAGAAGATTTATTTGATTTTATCATGTTCGTTACTCTGACAAGTTGATGAGTAGTTGAATGTTCATGACGAAATCCAAACTGCTCTGGTAAAAAAATTGAATTCTCATTTATATGAGTCATCATTCTTAACAAGATAATTTTTTCAAAAAGTTTACTGATAGAAGAAAGTAAGCTAATTGGGCGATAACTTGATGTTTCTGCTGGGTTTTTATCAGGTTTAAGGATAGGAATTACTTTAGCGTTTTTCCATCTTTTTGGGAAGTAAGCTAATGAAAAACACTTGTTGAAAATTTTAACCAGGAGTCTCAAGGCAACATCGGGAAGATTTTTAATAAGAATATTAAAAATTCCATCATTACCAGGAGCCTTCATGTTTTTAAGTTTTCTAATAATTGATTTAATTTCATCAAAATTCGTCTCAATAATGTCATCGTGTGATAACACTTGGGTTGAAATATGATCATATTTCAGTGAGACTTCATTTTCAATAGGACTCACAACGTTCAAATTAAAATTGTGGACACTCTCGAACTGCTGAGCAAGTTTTTGAGCTTTTTCGCCATTTGTAAGAAGTATTTGATTTCCTTCCTTGAGAGCAGGAATAGGTTTCTGAGGTTTCTTAAGAACCTTAGAAAGTTTCCAGAAAGGTTTAGAATATGGTTTAATTTGTTCAACTTCTTTAGCGAAATTTTCATTTCGCAAAAGAGTAAATCTATGTTTAATTTCTTTTTGTAAATCCTTAACTATGTTTTTCATAGCAGGATCACGAGAACGTTGATATTGTCGTCGACGAACATTCTTCAACCGAATGAGCAGTTGAAGATTGTCATCGATGATAGGAGAATTTAATTTAGTTTGAGCTTTGGGAACTGAAAGATTTCTAGCTTCGATAATATAATGATTCAAATTATCAATTGCTGTGTCGATATCCGCAGAATTTTCTAAAATAGTTTCATGATCCACATGATTTTCAATGTGAGATCTGTAATCCAACCAATTTGCTCTATGATAGTTGAAAATAGAACTAATTGGATTAATTATAGCTTCGTTGGAAAGTCTGAATGTTACAGGAAGATGATCTGAGTCAAAATCAGCATGAGTAATCGGTTCACTACAAATGTGACTTTGATCTGTTAGAACCAGATCAATTGTAGACGGGTTTTTCACGGAAGAGAAACAAGTAGGATTACTGGGATGAAGAACTGTAAAGTAACCAGCTGAGAGTTGATTATGAAGTATTTTACCATTACTGTTATTTTGCCTACAATTCCACTGGACATGCTTAGCATTTAAGTCCCCTATTACGAAAAATTTCGATCGATATCTTGTAAGTTTTTGCAAATCGCCTTTAAAGAAATTTAATTGTTCGCCGGTGCATTGGAATGGCAAATATGCTCCAGCGATGAAATAAATTCCATGAATGGTTTCAACTTCGATTCCCAAGCTTTCAATAACTTTAGTATTGAAAGAAGGTAAAATTCGATGTTTAATTTGCCGTTGGACAAAAATGGCAACTCCACCACCAATTCCAGTAAACCTGTCAAATCGATGAACCACATAATGTGGATTACTTTTCAATTTTACATTTGGTTTAAGAAAAGTTTCTGTCACAATGGCAATATGAATTTTGTGAACTTTGAGAAAATTATAAAATTCATCTTCACTCGATTTCAAAGATCGAGCATTCCAATTTAAAATATTCAAATAATTATTTAACATCACTGTTAAATTTTAAATTCATTATAATATTATTTGCAAATTTCCATCCGATTTGAAATGCTTCAAAAAGTGATGAAGTCGAATTCATTTGGATGATCATTTGAAAAAGTTGATCTTGTAGGTAGATCATTTTATTTTCAGTTATATCGCCTAAATCGACTTCATTTAAAGAAGCGAATGGCATTGAAGGAATATTTGTAGGTAGACTGCCATTAGAAGAAGATGATTTGGTCGGTCTACCTATTAATAAATTGTTTTCGTTAGAAGAAGAACTGCAAGGCGGTCCTGTGTTTTGATTATTTACATTAGAAGAAATAGGAGATAGATTTCTACCTAATATACCAGCATAACTGACATTAGAAGAAGATGATGACGAGGTCGATCTACCTGTCAATAAATTGTTTTCGTTAGAAGACGAATTGGCAGGTGCCTTAGAAGAATTTTCAGGTATGTTCTGTAAATTTAAGGTCGTTGATTTGACTTGTTGTCTAAGCGAACGAGCGTTTAAAATTTTTTCCCTGACAGGACATTTCAAATAATTGGATTTATGATTTCCATTGCAATTTGAACATGAAAATTTATCAGTGGTTTCATTCATTGGACAAGCGTCTTTCGAATGCGATTTACCACAATTCAAACACCGTATATCCATATGACAATTTTTGGTTCCATGACCGAAGCCTTGGCAACGACGACATTGCGTTAAGTTTGCAATACGATTATGCCGTTTATAATGTTCCCAATGAATTTTAATGTGGGAAATGAAACGTACTTTTTCTAAAGTTTTCAAATTGTTTACATCACTTCGATTGAAGTGTATTAGGTAAAGTTCATGGGAAATTCCAGAGCGTGGTTTAGAAGTACCATTCGCTCTTTTTTTCATAAGTATTACTTGGGAAGGGGCAAAACCAAGCAATTCTTTTAGTTCATTTTTAATTTCATCAATACTTTGATCATTTGATAATCCTTTCAAGACAGCCTTGAAAGGTCTGTCTGATTTTATATCATATGAATAAAATTTATGAAGTTTTTCGGACAAATATCGAATAAGACTTTCGTAATCTTCCAATCCATCCACCAAGACTCGACATTCTCCTCTTCGTCCGATTTGAAATGAGACTTTTACTTCCGGGAGAAAAGTAGAAAGCTCAGTACGGAATGCTTTGAAGTCGGAAATCATCACCGTCACTGGTGGCATAGATTGATGTTTCTTCCCAGAACGACAAGCGTCCATTTTGGGAATTTTTGAAGAATTTTCTTCTATGTCGCTACAATCGGATTCAGGAAGAATCTCGTAAATATTGTTAGACGGCATAGGATCAACGGAAGGGAAATCCGTCCGTTGTCTTTTATTTTTACATTCAGATTCTATAAGATCATGAATGTTATTAGAAAAATGTTGAATAACGGATTGTGATTTATTCCGTATTGAATTATTTTTAGCCTTAGGCTTGTTGCCTTTCCGGTTGGACGCAGGCATTTTTGAAATTAATGAAATTTTAAATTAAATTAACTAGGCTAAATTAGTCTTCGATTAGACTCCTAGCTAGCCTTAAAAAAGGCTGATTAATTTCTTAGTCACTCTAATATCACTCTTTGTATCACTTAGTCACTCTAATATCACTCTTTGTATCACTTAGTCACTTAGTTAGTGATTCAGGTAGCCTTGAAAAAGACTGAAGCCTTGAATCAATGAAACTCTAGGTAGCCAGAAAAAAAAAATTCCAGGAGCCAAGAGCTATACGCGTGCGGTGCGAACGACTGTTCAACACCGACTGATTGATATTCCTTGAAAACCCATACAATATGGGTATTTCCGGAACGGGGTTAATGAGTAGATGTCGGAAAATGATGTTTGAGGTGGTTCTGAAATCCAATATGGCGACTTCCAGTTTGTTGATATTCCTTGAAAACCTATACAATATAGGTATTTTCGGAACGGAATTGTTGAGTAGATGTCAGAAAATAATGTTTGAGGTAGTTTTGAAATTCAAGATGGCGACATCCGGTTTGTTGATATTCTTTGAAAACCCTTGCAATATGGGTATTTTCGGAACGGAATTGATGAAAAGATGTCGGAAAATTATGTTTGAAGTGGTTCTTAAATCCAAGATGGCGACTTCCGGTGTGTTGATGTTCCTTGAAAACCCTTGCAATATGAGTATTTTCTGAACGGAATTGATGAATAGATGTCGAAAAATTATGTTTGAAGTGGTTCTCAAATCCAAGATGGCGTTTTCCGGTGTGTTGATATTCCTTGAAAACCCATACAATATGGATATTTTCGGAACGGAATTGTTGAGTAGATGTCAGAAAATAATGTTTGAGGTAGTTTTGAAACTCAAGATTGCGACATCCGGTTTGTTGATATTCTTTGAAAACCCTTGCAATATGGGTATTTTCGGAACGGAATTGATGAGAAGATATCGGAAAATTATGTTTGAAGTGGTTCTGAAATCCAAGATGGCGACTTCCGGTTTGTTGATAGTCCTTGAAAACCCATACAATATAGGTATTTTCGGAACGGAATTGATGAGTAGATGTCATAAAATAATGTTTGAGGTAGTTTTGAAATTCAAGATGGCGACTTCCGGTTTGTTTATATTCCTTGAAAACCCATACAATATGGGTATTTTCGAAACGGTATAGTGTTTTAAAGGAATAAAGAGTTAAAGGAAAATGGCAAAAACAAAAGATAATAATCAACCGGAAGTCACTGTTTTGCATTTCAAGACCACCTCAAACATAATTTTCCGACGTCTACTTTTAAATCTCTTTCCGAAAGTACCCATATTACAAGGGTTTTCAAGGAATATCAAGAAACCGGAAGTTGCCATCTTGGAACTAAGAACCACCTCAAACATTGTTTTCTGACATCTACTCATCAATCCCGTTCTGAAAATACCCATTATGTAAGGGTTTTCAAGGAATATCAAGAAACCGGATGACACCATATTGGATGACAGAACCACCTCAAACATCGTTTTCTGATATCTACTCATCAATCCCGTTCCGAAAATATCCATATTGTATGGGTTTTCAAGTAATATCAACAAACCGGAAGTAGCCATCTTGGATTTCAGAACCACTTCAAACATCATTTTTCGACATCTACTCATTAACCCCGTTTCAAAAATACCCATATTGTAAGGGTTTTCAAGGAATATCAACAAACCGGAAGTAGCCATTTTGAATTTCAAAACTACCTCAAACATCGTTTTCTGATATCTACTCATTAACCCCGTTCCGAAAATACCCATATTGCAAGAGTTTTCAAGGAATATCAACAAACCGGAAGTCGCCATCTAGAATTTCAAAACTACCTCAAACATCTTTTTCTGATACCTACTCAATAACCCCGTTCCGAAAATACCCATATTGCAAGGGTTTTCAAGGAATATCAATAAACCGGAAGTCGTCATCTTGAATTTCAAAACTATCTTAAACATCGTTTTCTGACATCTACTCATCAATTCCGTTCCGAAAATACCCATATTGCAAGGGATTTCAAGGAATATCAACAAACCGGAAGTCGCCATCTTGAATTTCAAAACTACCTCAAACATCGTTTTCTGACATCTACCCATCAATTCCGTTCCGAAAATACCCATATTGCAAGGGTTTTCAAGGAATATAAACAAACCGGAAGTCGCCATCTTGAATTTCAAAACTACCTCATACATCGTTTTCTGACATCTACTCATCAATTCCGTTCCGAAAATATCCATATTGTAAGGGTTTTCAAGGAATATCAAGAAACCGGAAGTCGCCATCTTGGATTTCAGAATCACTTCAAACATCGTTTTCCGACATCTACTCATCAATTCCGTTCCGAAGATACCCATATTGTTAGGGGTTTTAGGCAATCTCAATAAACCGGAAGCCGCCATCTTGGATTTTGAAACGAACCCAAACATCATTTTCTTGCACTTACTCTTCACATCCGTTCCGAAAATAAACATATGATGCGCGGTTTCCACAATAATCACACAAAACTTTTTTTACGAAATAAATTCCAAATAACGTAAACTTTTTTTTCGAACCAAATCCCAAATAACGTAAACTTTTTTAACGAACCAAATCCCAAATAACGTAAACTTTTTTTACGAACTACCTCTTTTTACGAACCCCCGTTTAGTTCGTAAATGGAGGTTTCGGTGTAAAACTAGCGAGACCATATGTAACATTTTCGGGAAACTATTTCTCATCCAACGGCAACATTAATTCACATTCACGATGTAAGACCGAAAATGTTCAACCAGTGGCGTACCGAGGAAATTTTGCACCCGGGGCAAAATAAGCGTTGGTTTAGTGAGCAAAAACAAACAAGCTGAACTCCATCCCCGGAAAAATGACTTGGACGAGCCAAAAAAAAATAAAGGTCCCAAGAATTGCTATACTCAATCCAATAAAAATTATCCAAGTCATATTCATCTGTTACATTAAGTGAAATAGATAAATAAAAACTTATTCAAGGAACGATCTCTCCGGCTGTTCTGACAATGCACAAATTGAATTCTTCCGACAAAACAGTGCCGCATTGGAACTTCAGTTATTTTCCGCGAGAGAGTAAACTAATACCGGATGATCTATGTTGTAAACTTTTACTATATGTCGCAATACGACCAAAGCTGCAATATGTCACTATCAACTAGCAACTTTGCACTATGAAGATTGGAAAGCTTATGTCACTGGCCTACTGCCAACCAGGCTCTACAAACCAGTACTGTCAACTGTTTTTTCCAAAAATCTGTATTTGGTGGAAAAATCTATCTGTACAATATCTTTCTCGAAAAATCGAACATCGATTTAGTTCGGAAACTGATTTTGCCGACCAAAATAAAAAAGGTCGCTCGATCTGGTTTACCCCTATGGAATGCAACATAAAAACCGAAAATCGGTATTTATCTGTATGAAAATTGAAATATCGGTATTTTGAGAGAACATATCTGTATTCCTGTATCGAGTCCAAAAATCGGTATACCGAGAAATCGGTATAGTTGGCAGCGCTGCTACAAACCACCATATATTAAGTGTCTGAGAGCCGATCTGTTAGAACTTAAATTCTCTAGATATTACACTCACCAGGACGCTTATTGATTGCCGATGTGTTTGATATTATCTTCATTTCTCCTGTCACTGCACGCAAAGACCGAAATTGTTGATTTGCTGATTTTAGTTAGTTATTTTTTAGGACAACTAAAAAATTCTTATATTTGCTAATTCAGATTTGTTATTTTTGAACCCCTTAATAATGCTAAAAAGTTGGTTGAATTTGCTAATTTTTCAGTTGATTTTGCAACATTTACATGCTGTCATTTCTTAGCAAAGACACGCTCCACTTTCATTCAACTAATATTTTTAGCAATATCAGCAAAATTATGGTTGATTTTAACAAATAATTATTGTTGATTTCAGTAAAAAATGTTGTTGAATTAAGTGATATTTCAATGAAAATTGACAGTTAATAATAACAATATACCTTCTTGAGTTAAGTAAAATATATACTGATTCCAACTAGTACGAACTGTTAATTTTAGCTACAGCCAAAACGAGTCCAATTAATTAATTTATTTTAACTGGAATTGTCAGTTGATTTGATCAATAAACTTTCTTGAGTTTGATAAATTTATTTCTGTTTATAATGTGAATAATTGATTTTGCACTATAAACTAATAGCTGCTTTCCTAAGTTTGTAAAAGGCCTCTTAACAAAAGAAACAATAAATATGGGTACGGTCCTGATGATAACTCATTTTATCTAATTTGTTGAATTCTTATGCACTGTAAAAATGATTTGCTTCTCCAAAGCAACATTTTGTTTGTTCATTGTAAACTCTCACTTACAATCACGAAGCGTAATTACAAACGATCTGCTTTGGTTAGGCACTGAATGTAATGAATGGCCAATGAAAATGTCTTACCATTTCGGATAGTAGCTCTTTGATTCATGTGTCCTACTCTATTGTTGTAGATGCTGCTTGTAACATCACGGTAAATTTTCCAAATGACCGTACAGGGAAGCGTCAGTTTCGATTTGTTTACTTTCTTTTCTGATTATTGAGCGACTATTTTGTTTTTCAACGAATTGTGTTGTTTTGACACTTCTTATGAGTTTTTGACTAATAAACTTGTTAATAAAACCAATTGCATTCTTGTTTTCTTTGTGCTGTCTTTCTGCAGTGATGATGACAGCCAAACAGCACAAACTATTTGATTTTAACAACAAAATTAGTTGACAACGAGAATTTCGTGTGGGATTGAAATGTTGCTGGTTTGTGTCCAGGATTTTCGCCATCTAAAAACATTCGCTAAAAACAAGAACTTTTTTCAGCAAATTAATTTCTGAATATTAACCAATTTATTAGTTATTTTGGCAGTTTTGATGTTAAAATCAACTAATTCAAAAACAGTAATACGAATTAGGCGCAAAGCTAATTTCGGTCGTTCCGTGTGCTTGATAACGATGTGACTAAATATTAATCAAACAGTATAAACATTGAATTATATTCATTTACACCAATAAACTTCGAAGTTCGATGACTTTTTGCAAAGAACAATGAATTTTATCAATTTATGTTTATGCTAGTACTCTCATTGATATTTTTAGTTCAACAGGGAATAGGGGAATGAAAGAGAAAACAGAAAAGCCGCCTGTCTTTTACTAAGTATACTTCTACCAAATATACTATATATAAATATGGATCACTCTTGCGATTCACCCAGTAAAGTAAAGTGCGGTGACAAAAAAGGTTACTAATACACTACAAATTTTTGAATGCACATGTGACAGTAATACAGAGCGTAATTCTACATTATTTATAGGTAATATTTACTTTCGTCAGATGAAACACATTTAAATATGAAAATGCTCACACCTCTATGTAGGCATCATGCTCAATTATTTTTGGCATTTCACTTCTGGTTGCACACTAAACGCAAACTATCAAACATGACTGAACTAATAGCCTGTTCCGTCACGAGATGGTGTTACTGTGATGTCTTTTTCGATTTGTATTGAATTCGTTAAAGTGATCCATATTGATATATAATATATTTGCTTCTACTTTGTTTGAATGGCACAATGACGCTGCAATCAAATGTAAAGGCGCTGCTTGTTAAGAGATGATACCTTCAGTAAGAGCTGTCAAATCTGTAGGAAAACTGTGAATCACTTCACCTTTTTAACGATTTCTCATAAAAAAACGGGTAAATTCATTTAAAGCATCTTAGTAGAAGTGGAAGAAAAAGTTTTTACTCTGAGGTGGTAATGTTGATCAGAGTTTAAAATTGTCACGCATTCTCAATGAAAGAATCCAATCCAACAGCCTCATTTTCAATATTTTACTGTCTCATTCGTAAATGACCGACACCAGAACAAACGAAGAGAGACGTTTCTCACTGAATTACCAACGTCACTATTTCCTCTATGACAAGACTCTACATCCCAGAACCTCTTTGAAAACCAAAACTAATTGCCAACGTCAGTCTTTCCTCTATGACAAGACTCTACATCCCAGAACCTCTTTGAAAAAAAAACTAGTACAAATTTGAGCCCCAAAGGGTAAAAGTTATTGTGAAACCTTTTTCTGTCATTTTCGATTCTCTCAGCTTCGGTTGAATATCGACACTACATACTATGGGATTTTCACTGCAAAGTGCAAATGACTGAAAGGGCAAATGAAAGAAAAAACACAATTTTGTAACTTCTCTCCCGCTTATGTCATTGACTGGACATGGATTTCGTTCTCATAGTTTGCAAGCGAAGCGAAGTAATTACTCGTCATTTTCGTCTATTTTGAGTCAATTAAAATTAATTTTATTAGCTCTGATGTTGATCATAATTTATTGTGCGAAAACTACCGTTTATTTAGAATTGAGCATTATACTTGCTTCAATACCATATTTCAAATGACCGGAAATTACAAATAAAACATACAGGCCTTTATTACCGGTTTCACTACACGGTGAAAACCAAGTGAAGTGACTGCGACCCTTATTATGGGTATCACTACACGGTGGATATCAAGAGAAGTGAATGTAGGTCCTTATTATGGAAGTCGCTTCACAGACAAAAGTAATTACTTGGATGAACTTGATGTCATTATGAACATCACGCCACCAACATTTCGTTGAAAAAATGAGTTTTTTCCACTACAGCGATCACTTCACTATGCGTGATACTGGTAATAGGGAAAATCAAGTGAAGTGACATGTAATTGAAGTGAATGTGAAAGTGGAAGTGAGAACGGTAATAAGGGCCACAAAATAAATAGTACTGGATCGCTACACATTCTAGTACTCAAAAAAATCTTTGCAAATTACTGCTGCTAATATGAAAATTTTCGGAAGAATCTCATTTTACTGTCACTTTCACCGTACCGAATACAGTTGACGATGATTTTAGTCAGCCTGTTAAGGTCATTTGACATGACTTACAAATTGCAACTCTGAATACGACACACTACTATGACCATACCCACCAGTGGGTAGCGTGTCTATTATGATTACGCATTGCGTTTATATTTGACTTAAATACTCATTTCAGCACCGATCACTGATGCTGAAGCTCAACCGCGTTTCCACACCGGCGGTTGTCATTCTAGAAATTCGTAATCATGGGTGAAAATAGAAACGGTTAATATGGTTAGAAAGCGCTGCTAAAATGCTAACCCGCTGATAACCGAAAGAGTAGATATCAATTTTTCAACCAGTTTAGCAACTGCCGGTGTGGAATCTTGTTATGATCATTGTTGCCAAATTACTTTTACCCACGCTCCGGTGGGGATAGTCTAACGAAAAGGTTTGAACATTCGCGATTGGTACATTTATTTCGTTGGGTAGAACTATCATGAAGCGACTTTTCATGCTGCTATCCCGAAAAAATACTAATTTCTACAAATAAAGTTCACGTCTAGCATCAGCCTAGATTTCTATCTCAATTCTGTATTTTATATCACCAACCGCACCTTGAACCTGCAGTGACCGGAAGGCAAAAACCGAGCGCGTATACCCGCTTGTAAGAAATTTTGCCAACCGTCAGAAGACTGACTGCATCCGGCTGCTGTCAAAATTGTCCAGGCGAAATTGCGTCATTATCTCGCCGTATGTGTCTTGTTCATTTCTCTCTTCCCTATTTTTATCTTGTTTTTATTCGACTTCATTTGATATTCGTTCATCTCGCATGTACATTAAAAACGAATCTTGAGATGAGGTAAATGAGTTTGAAATATGGGTATGTGAGAAAGCAATGTTGTTGGCAATAACATATTCCATAATTACTATATATGAAAGGCATCAATTTATTGTCTGTCATATGTACTTTCCATTAAAAAAATAAAACGAAGACGCTAAAAATGTAGAACCGATTCAAAACGTATGGGCAGCTTTACACGTGACAATATTATTGTCAATCCAAAGTATTGTCAATACCGTCAATCCAATTGACTTGGTAACTTGAGTCCGCATTTTTCGAACAAATCAAGCGTTTGAAGCTTCAAATATTGCAACTGAACATTGAAACATTGAGAGGAGAGTTCATTGCACATATTTGATAGTTTCTTCTCTGGAGAGAAAGTATTGTCGGATTGATGAGCAGTTTTGATTTTTTGACAATATTTTCGTCAATCCAATGAAGTTTCCTTTACACGATCAAAAGTATTGTCAATACTCCTTGTATTGACAATAATATTGTCTCGTGTAAGGGCAGCTTATGGCAAGTATCCAACAGAAACAGAATCATTAATAACCGCTAGGCGAAATTCTCTGCCGGAAACGGTTGTTGCATTGTTGCCAAAATTCCTGCAAAAATGGTTGGCAGACATAGCCAGCCGTCTGGGGGGGAATCTGCCCGCCGCGTTGGATGGCGAAACCCGAGCGAAATACAGCGAAAGAACACTGACCAATTAAAAACTGCGACCGCATGCAACGAGTGCTCCACGCAAACTCCAGTCTATTTTCTAGTGCACATCATTTGAAAACAAAAACTTCGAATCAAAATTTTCTCATGGTAGTATTTATTGTTATTCATGAACTGTCACCAAATACATTTTCAGTATACTTAATAGCTAGAGGATCTTTTGCAAAGTGCGACGAACATCTCCAATTGGAATTTGGACAGTGATGATGTCGATATGTTTAGGAACATATTAAAGATTTTTATTTGGACGAGCTTGGGGTACATTTGGAAGATTGTACATGATGACACCGTGTAAGATCCAGCTAAAACATCATTCCGTCTCCAGCGTGATATTTTTCAATTAATTGTTTCAGTTTCGGCGTTCCTTGATATAAACATAAACATTGACCTCCACTTAGGTTATCTAAATCACGTTGCGCAAATTCACGATTCATTGTCCAAAATGATAAATTTTCCATTCGCAGTGTTTACGGCGAAGTGAACGACAGCAAATTGGTATTTTTTTAGTTGTTTCATGATATATTTTGGTGCTCGCTGACGCTCATGATACATTGCCTTGTTTTCCTTTAGAAGTACACTGGACAATCGAATTTGAAAAACAAAATTAATTAGCTAATTAGCTCGTTAATTATCCAATCTTTTTTGGCATTCGACAGCAAATTTTTCTTTGCCCTGACACTTAATTTTAGTGCGCGACCACTGTTCTTTTTATTTTCCTATTCTTTACCATCACGGCAATTGTTCAAGGCAGTTGAAATAGTTGTATGCAAGATTGGTTTATCCTTGAAAACTGGAAAAATTTACTTTGCACTGAGCCGTCCAAATAAGTTGGCGACAGATTTACGTAAATCCAGCCTATACGATATTTTGTTTGCGAACAGCTATGCAATTTGAAGTTAAGGATGCAGTAATGCATTAGTTGACTACAGTGCGTGTGTATTGCTATAGAATAAATACCTGAATTTACTGTAAAACTTTGCATTTCACTTTTTTGCATATTAGAAATAAACTCGCAGTATTATCACAGACTAACAGACATGACAGTATGAGTAAATTCTTATAAAAATAATTTTTCGTAATGCACTAGTTCCACCTATATTGTACTGCGCGAACTATTTACTATTGATACACCCCTTGTGTTACGTAAAAGTTTTTTTACTAGTTGGTTTCCCCTCGTTTGTCAACACCGATCAGCTGCTTGCAGGGATGCCTGATTTCATCAAAATTTTTGAAAATGAATCGTCACAATAAATTATTGGATTACGTTGATAATATATTTAACTTTTTCGCGATGTTGGAAGGTAACCATTTATTTGACTCAACGTTGTTCATCTAGACTATTTTTTAATGTGTTGGTAGTTTTCACCCGAAATTAAGTGGCGGTAGACCAGAAGCAAGTGAATATCGTAACAAAACGGGTTCGATTTTGTATTGCGTTGGAGGATGAGAAGTAGGCATAATTCTGTATATAGTTTTGGCAATATGTATTAAATCTGTATCCTGCATGAAATTCGCATGGACGTATACAAATCAATACATTACAGGTAATTCTGCATGAATGGCAACTCTGTTGGTAAATGAAAAAAATAAACACAGTATAGATGACAGACAGGATGTTTTTGATAGGGTAACGTGGCGCCATCATGACACATGCGTGTGCTGTCCCAAATAAAGGAATATTCGAAATGACCGTTAAAATGATTGAAGAATCTGATTTGAGTGTCCTGTCTGTTAGTCTGTGGTATTATGTCTATTTGCAATTTCAATCAAAAGTTTACACACAGTACAGTGTGTCAAACTTTTAAATCAATACCCATAGGGCCGAGTGAATCGAACACCCCCCGACGCATTTTGTTTTGGTGGCGTTGTTGTCAACAATATGTTAAGCTACGTTCATACCATACAATCAAACCACACTGGTGTCAAAAATTAATTTCTTCAAACCCAAAATAAATATAACTCTAGTCTAGTATTCTCTATAAAACAAGTAATTTGACCTCGTTTTGAATAAGAAAAAGAAACTGTGGTTTATTATAGTTTGATTATATTCCATCGAAATCGTTTCCTTATGTTGGTGCAACCGCATGAAGAAAAATGTGAACGTGTGAACACTGCTTAAACACAACATTTGACAGCGAACTATAGAACCAAAGAACCAAAATTTTCGGCTTCAAGCCAATTGTATGCAGATGGCAATCGTGCCACCGGGGTGGAATCGAAACATATTGCCTAGATCGCAAAATGTCTGTGTTCGTGTGTGTTGATTTTGATCTTGTGTATATGTCAATGTGCACCAATTACAAAAGTGTATACTTGATTTTTTCGAGATTACTGAACAGAATTAACCTAACTTAGATTAAATTGAAAGCTTTTATGGTCGAATGAACTGCTTTTGAAATGTATTCGATTCTGATCTCTGGTACCGGAAATACAGGTTGACGAGAGGTAAAAGTTTCGAACCATCATTTTGGATAATATAATAGGTTTCAAGTTGCTTCATTCACATTGTCGAAGGATTCTAACTAATGTTGGTTTATCATACACACTTCGAAAAAACCCTGTGATTTTACATCTTCTTAGATGCACATAAATGGAGCGTCGCAGTTCGCGCAAATTTACGTGGAAGAACATTTAATATTGTGTCCAAAATTCCATAACATGAAATTCATTTAAATAACAAAAAATGAATACTGATAGCGAGCGCCGCGACTTGAACCGAGAACCATTGGATTGGAAAGCACGTCTGTTAATCGACTGAGCCACAGAAGCACACAACTGCTTGGCTGGTAAAAGGTGCATTTAAATTCATACCATCGCACCTGCTAGCAGAATGCAAGTTACAATTGAAACCAGTAAAATTCAAGCTAATCTAACATTAAGTCATGACAAAGGAAATTTTCGGTCATTTGACAAATTAGGTCTTCATGAATTACATCGTATGAGGGATTAAGTCATTTGTAAAATTCAATTTTTTTTGTGTGTACAGCAAACATGTACAGAAGGAAATAATTTTATTTCTGAAGAAATTTGGGTTCATACACTCAAACGTTTTTCTGTATCGTGTTTTTGAGTATCGATTACCATTCTATAAATCTATTTATGGGATAAAACGGTATACAAATATCTCGGTTGATTCTTCATTAGGGCGTATAAGCAAGTGACAGTTTTTCTTTAATCACTCTTTCTTTCAATTACTGTGATGTGATTAAGGAGATTTTCTTTGATTTAGCTACTCTGTTTGAAAGTGGAAAGTTTCGTGTATCATTTTATGCAAAGAGTTGAGTGATAAATGTGAAAACCGCTTGGTAATTCATAGAAGAGAAAGTAAACAAAGAGAAACTGTCACTTATTTATACGCCCTAATGAAAAATCAACCGAGATATGTCAATTTTATTCGATGACTTTTTAACATATTATACGAAAAATTTTGGTTTTACCACAATCAGCCTACATTCGGAATATGAAAGACAGTTGACATAAAACTACGAATTATGAAAAAATGTGGTTAAATGGACTAAACTAAACTAAACCAAAAATTTGCTGATGTATTTTGCACAACATAAATCTATTTTAGTAGATTGAATTTGACCTACTTCAGAAATCATGTGTTATCCAGTTTGTGCGATTATCTGCACAAAATTGAAAAAAATTGTTCAACCGGCTCAAATACCCATCAGTAGAGTAATTTTTTCCTGAAAATTGATAATTTGGAGAAAAACAGGATACAGTTCCTTACGTTATTCTTACAAAAAAAGATAATATTTGCTGTTGATTTGTAATTCGCTTCCACTCCGGTTGTCGCACTATCATCACCGTTTCGCTGCGGACTAGGAACTCACTGCATTGTTGGTCAAAGCAAAGCCCATATTTCATTTAGAATAACGCTTCTTCTGATAAATTCGTTCAACGGAACAAGTTACACCAAATTGTAATCGTAACTTTAGCTATCAAAAGCTCTATATTAGAAATTCAAATGTTTTATGGACCAGCTCCTAATATTTTATGTCTGCTTCATGCCGCAAAAAATAATATATACTGCGCTCCTAGCGAGGACTCGCTGCCAAACATAAAATAATGGCACGTACTTTTTGCGATCTAACCCCTATTCATCACAGCTAATGAACTATATGGAAAGCGAAATAGAGGAATATTTGGTTTTGACCATTTCACTGATATATGTATTACTTCAATCTGTTATCTATACGTCCAAGAAAACTCGAAAGTATAATCCCTAGGGTTTTGGAATATCTGACATATTACGTTACAACCATTTCCTCCTGATTTACCTAACATTCCGAATCAATGTTTGCACGAAGAAAAGAACAGCAAACCTGGCGGCAGCTCCGAGACAAGGCGAAAAAGGTCTCTACAAGATAAGAACAGATGAATGCCAAGAAAAACCTCGGTATAAATCAGTCGAAGCAAAAAAGTCGTTTTAGGTCCATTGGCGGTAGGGGGAAAATGTGTGTTACCTTTTTGAAAAATATCCATTCTTGAGTAATGGCCACACCGATAGTATTTCATCGATTTCGTCATCACTTATTTCTCATTGTGTGACTTGTTCTGTATTGTATTATTTCATGTTCAGAAGTCAAAATAAAAGGATTTATAAACTTTTCCTAACCGGTTGAATAAAGTTTCCAAAACTACTTTAAAACAAACATCCATTAAGCACCGTTAGAAGACCGAAGCTGTCATAGAGATACAACAGTGAGGCAAACATAGTTGGTACTAATTGGAACTGAACCCAAAAAACTCCAAGGCACATTATTGAATCAGAACCATTTAGAGTTAGGGTGAAATAGCCAAAAGTGGGATAACAGAAATTAATTTACTGTTTGCAAGTGTCTTGAGTCATATTTGAAACACTAGATTTACTGGGCAACAAATGTGACAAGACACATGCTTAAATATTGGCCAGGCCTTAAATATTGGACTTGTAGAACATTATCCCACTTTTTTCTTCTCTACCCTTATTTAAGACATTTTCGGTACATGAAATCGTTTTTCACAACAAACTCACCTGTAGCACGTAATGCTGCGTACATTTATTTTTCACTTTATCGGACAGAATGGTGTCGTTTAAACTGGGTTCCATTAGCGCCAGTGAGACATTGCCTAAGATGAAAGGGCTGTCCGATACCATCGTGGATGCCTCTGGAGAGTAGTGGCTATCTCGGCTGCTGTCAGTAAAAGTGCACGGCAGCGAAGAATTTTCGTCTACAGAAATGGTGCGGATACGACAACAATACAAACGTTAAACCCTTCCTTGGGAAGATCAGATAAGGTTTTGCTCAGAAAGGGTATTGTGAACGCCAGGAACAGGAATTTCATAATCGAATTTCTCGACTTTCCACATCTAACAAGATATTGCAGGCATACCTGTTCTGCCGTACTGCACGAGTTCCACGCTGATGCTGGTGCCGATCGGGCAGGATAGATTCATCAGGTCGTCTTCACAACCCGTTCGTCGAAATGCTCGCAGCGTGCTGGAAAGTAGTCCTGCAAACAAAAGAAAATATTTTATGGACGTTTGCTTGATTGTAAATATGTCTATGTAAAACAAAAATATTTGAAAACGTGCACTTAAAAATATACAAAACAGAAAGAAAATTGTAAAAAAATATATCTGAAACGCCCTTCTTTGGCCTTTCGAATCTGCTTCAGACACTCATCACGTTTTCTATCTACCTCTAAAAGTGAAGTGCAACTAACTTTTCCCAGGTGCGTTCCATGGCTTCAAAATAGTTATTTTTTGGTAACCTCTCAATAGAAATCAGTCTTTGTAAAGGCCATTCCAGTGGTTTGATTTCACAAGACCAAAAGAAAGACTTGATTTTCTTGTGAGTACGCTTCGATTTATTGCCCTTTTGAAACACGAACTTTTTTTCAAGGCCCGTCTAGATCAGGGAAACTTCGAAATTTTTTTTTTTTTATTGTGGTTCTGTTGTTTGTTGCATTATTTGTTTTATATTGAATTGAATACATTGTATTATATATTGTTGTTATTATTATTATTATTATTATTATTATTATTATTATTATTATTATTATTATTATTATTATTATTATTATTATTATTATTATTATTGTTATTATTATTATTATTGTTATTATTATTATTATTATTATTATTATTATTATTATTATTATTATTATTATTATTATTATTATTATTATTATTATTATTATTACTATTATTATTATTATTATTATTATTAAAAAAAGACATTATATTTCCTGCAGTACTGCGACGAAAGAAGAGCATAACTTACACTGCGAAATCAACTATTATAGATTGTATCATAGCATATTATTTCATATATTATCTTATTATATTATATTATATTGTATTACATTATAATATATTAAAAGTATAAGTATTGTGTTATATTGTATTATGTTATATTATATTGTGCTGTTTTATATCATCTTATATTATATTATATTATTTTATATTATGTTATATCACAGAGAACAGATATCCAACGGACATTCATACGTGCAAAGTCGTGTGCAACGGTGATTTTTAATGGGTTTTCACTTGTACGCTTTACACAGCTTTTTAAAAAAGTTTGTACTAGCTTGGATGTGATATATTATATTGTATTTTATTATTTTATATTTTTGCCTTCCTCATGCAGATCTCAGAAGTCAGATCATAACAAAAATTTAACAACAGTGTAAGGCAATACATCCATTTATTCGAACCTAGTTTAGCGAAAATCGATCCAGTCATCTACGAGAAAATTAAGTGCAAATTTTTATCAAATATGCTCGCCCATCGACACACATTAAGACTAAGCTTTATTCGGTACCGAACCGATTTAAATTATTCAGAAACTGGATCTGAGTTCAAGAACCAAACAGGCTCGAAATTCAGTTTTAATTTAGTTCTAGAACTGAAATCCAGTTCTATAATTCAATTCCAGTTTGAAGACTCTGAATTTTGGAACTAAATTCTGCAGCAGAATTCTGAAGACAAATTTTAAATCTGAAAAACCTGAAATTAAGTACCAGGTGGACTAGAATTCAGAAATTTGTGACTTGAAATTCAGGAATTACGTATGGGACCACAGGACTTTTCATTTGAACCTAAGTTTTTTGAAAATCGGTAGCGCCATCTATGAGAAAAGTTAGAACATATATTTTCTTTTTTTTGCACATTTTACCCCATTACTCCCGCACCGGAAGTCGGATCCAAATCATATTCAGGAATTTTGTATGGGACCACAAGGCCTTTCATTTGAATCTAAGTTTGTGAAAATCGGTTCAGCCATCTCCGAGAAAGGTTAGTGCAAAAAAAACGTTACATACACACATACGCAAATAGACACACACATACACACACACATTTTGTGTACTCGACGAACTGAGTCGAATGGTATATGACACACGGCCCTCCGAGCCTCGGTTCAAAAGTCGGTTTTCACAGTGATTGCATAACCTTTCGATTGCACGGAACGACCGAAATTAGCTCTGCGCCTAATTCGTATTACTGTTTTTGAATTAGTTGATTTTAGCAACAAAATTTCCAAAATAACTATAAAATTAGTTAAAATTTAGAGTTTACTGTGCTGAAAAAAACTCTTATTTTTAGAGAATGTGTTTAGTTGGCGAATATTCTGGACACAAACCAGCAATATTTCAATCCAACACGAACTTCTTATTGACAACTAATTTCGTTATTAAAATCAGAAACTTTGATTCTATTTATCTATCACCGTCATTACTGAAGGACAGCAGTGTCAAAGCAAAACAATCCATTAAAAAGCTAAAAGGGACAGTTTTGTTGAAACTGCTCGCAAATTGTTTAGATGTTTTTCGCATGTGTTACGATATATCCCTATATTGATTTCTAAACCGATATGTAAAAATGACGTAAACTGTTAGTAGAAAGTGTATTTATTCAGAATTTGTGCGCAGTTGAAGCGATTGTGGGTAATACTGATTTTATGCGAAACAGTGAAGTGAGTTTCGAATGTTGCACTCTAATTTTACACGTCAAATGATGTTTTTTTGTATCTTCTCATTCCGGGCTACGCCGTCCGGTGTACTACTTGTATTCGGTTTTTGTTTTCCGAGTGCTCAAAGTTTTCAGTGAGAGAGTTGATTTCGCGAAGTCGAATGAAGAAAAATTTTTCTCCAATACAACATCGTATTTATACCTGCAAATATAGAAAAGATAACCGCGACTGAAATTTTTTTCGGTAGTAGTGTGCCATCTAGTGGCTAGTAGTCATTACGGTGTTAACGAGCGCCATATAGCTGCTAATTGCAGAAACCAATTCAACCATTTATGTTGGTTGAAAACAACGTTTTATTTCTCTAATTCAACTAAAAAATTAGTTGAATGGATATGAAGCGTGCCTTAGCTAAGAAATGACAGCACGTTTAATTGGTGAATTCAACTAAAAAAACGTGATTAATCCACCTAGCAGTGAGATGATACCTTTTTTTTATCAATCCGCATGTGTTTTTTGCATGAATATTTTTCGGTGTTTAAGTTTTCATGACATTATTTTAATGACCGTCGTTTTAAGCGACAATTTGAGATTTTAATCACTCATTACTCTGTAATGTCGAATTTAAATCTAGAAGTGTGATAATCGATTAAACATGCCATGATATGTAAGTTCCACTTTAGAGTTAACGGTAATTTAAGGTACTTCCAGAGCCGGTATTCAGGAACCAGCATAACCCAAACCGATTCGTATGGCCATATGACGAATAAATTACAACAGTTTTGAGTCCAACTTCGAAGCATAATTGGATAAAATTAATTAATTTTTGTATGTATATATAAAACTAATTATTTTGTATATAAGTTTATTTTAATTTGAATTTTTGTTTCTGAAATTTGATTAGGCTTTTTTTTTGAGAAAACGATTGAGCTTTGAGAAACGATTTTATACTGGAACCGGAATTCTAAAATCGGTATAGCCGAAGTCAGATAAATTCACCTGACTATCTGTATAGTTTGCATTTGTTTCAAAATATTTGAAAATCAGTGAAGACATCTTTGAGAAATCATAACACGAATTAAATTTTTAGGTGCCTTCTGAATCGACAACTGAATACCACTAAAACTGAAAAAAGTTAATATTTTTTATCGACTATCCAAATCTGCTAACCCGATAAACCTGATTAATTTATGTGGAATAGACATTTTTATACCAATCACCCTGTATCTCCAAAACCGGAAGTTGGATCTGACTGAAGAGCAAATGTTTTATAGGATCTTGCAACTTTTCATTTGAATCTTAGATCGGTTCAGCCATCTACGAGAAGAATGAGTTACACAATTTTGATTTCGTTTCATATATCATCCTGTAGTTCCGGAACCAGAGGTCGGAACCAAACATAATTCAGGAACTTTGTTTGGGAGCATACGACTTTTCGTATGAATCTGAATTTGTAGAAAAGAAATTTTCAGAGAAAATTGAGTGAAATTATTTGTCACACACGCATTTGCTGATCTCGACGAACTGATTCGAATGGTATATGGATGTTATGTTCTTCCAGCATTTATTGCTGTAAGTAGTTTAAAACAATATAATTTAAAAAAATCTGCCATCATCTGGTTTATATATGTCATATTCGAACGATTATGTTGCCAAAAACGAGCCGTGCTAAAATCGGTCCGAGGCAAATTGTCATGAAAAAGGATGCTGTACACAGTCTTTTTGGTACTTAGAAACAATTGAATGTAACAGAATAAAAAATCGTGTTTTCCGTTGCTCCCAAGCATTGCTTTGTCATACAGCGCTCAAAACTCCTACTGCTGGAATAGGGCGAAAAGTCGTTTACACAAAAATTTCGATATCTCCGTTAAAAATGGACGGATTTTAACAATCTATGGCTTGTTGAATAGGTATTATCGTGCGAAATTTAAGTCTGAAAACATATTCTGTTTTCAAGGTCAATTGTGACAGATACTGCCAAAAAACTGAAAATTTTGACATAAAACTTCGAATAACTCAAAAAGTAAACATCCGATCTCAAAACCATTCAATAGCGTTTTGGGTGACGGGGAGACCTTTCATTTGCGACTAGTTTGGTCAAAATCGGTCCAGCCATCTCTGAGATCTCGACCTCTTAGTTGACAACACACATACAGACACAAACACATACACACACACAGACATTTGCTCAGTTCGTCGAGCTGAATCGATTGGTATATGTCATTCGGCCCTCCGGGCCTCGGAAAAATTTTCGAAAGTTTGAGCGAATTCTATACCTATTTTTTATATATATAAAAACGTGATTAATCCACCTAGCAGTGAGATGATACCTTTTTTTATCAATACGCATGTGTTTTTGCATGGATATTCTTAGGTGTTTCAGTTCTCATGACATTATTTTAATTATCGTCGTTTTAAACGGCAAATTGAGATTTTAATCACTCATTACCCTGTAATGCCGAAACTGCAAAACATATCGAATTTCAATCTTAGCGTGCGACAATCGATTGAACATTCCATGAGATGTCGAAGTAAGTTCCACTTTAGAATTTTTCGTCATTATTTATGGTACTTCCAGAGCCGGTATTCAGGAATTAGCATAGCCCAAAATGATTCGAATGGCCATAAATTATTACGCCAAACAATTTACATGAAATTTATAAACTCATCATCTGTAATTCCAGAATCGGATAAAATTCACCAATTTTGTATGGGACCTTAAGTCCTGTAATATTTGTTTTTGAAGTTCGATTTGGTCTTTTTTGAGAAAATGATTGAGCTTTGAGAATCGATTCGATACTGGAACCGGAATTCTAAAATCGGTGTAGCCGAAATCAGATAAATTCACCCGAGCAGTGTGTAGACATCTTTGAGAAATTGTAGTGCGAATTAAAATTTGGGGGTACATTCCGAATCCAAAAACGAATACCGCTCAAACTGAAATAAATTTAGTTGGTAATCGACTATCCAAATCTGCAAACCCGATAAACCTGATTAATTTATGTGAAATGGACATTTTTATACTAATCACCCTGCATTTTCTAAACCAGAAGTCGGATCTGACTAAAAAGTAAGAGGTTTTATAGGATTTTAAGACCTCTCATTTGAATCATAGATGATTCTTAGATTTCATTTGAATCTTAGATCGGTTCAGCCATCTACGAGAAAAATAAATTGCATTATTTTAATTTCGTTCCACATATTATCCTGTGGTTCCGCAATCAGAAGTCGGATCCAAACGTAATTCAGGAACCTTGTTTGAGAGTATACAACTTTTCATATGAATCTGAGTTTGTAGAAAACGGTTTAACCATCTCCGAGAAAATTGAGTGAAATTATTTGTCACACACGCATTTGCTGATCTCGACGAACTGAGTTGTATGGTATATGGAAGTCATGTTCTTCCAGCATTTATTGCTGTAAATAGTTTAAATCAATATAATTATGGAATTACTTCCAACTCGATAATGCTGGTATCATCTGGTTTACATATGCCATATTCGAAAGATTATGTTGCCAAAAATGAACCGTGCTAAAATTGGTCCGAGGCAAATTGTCATAAAAAAGGATACACAGTCTTTTTGGTACTTAGAAACAATTATATGTAACAGTATAAAAAATCGTGTTTCATGTTGCTCCCAAGCATTGCTTTTTCATACAGCGCTCAAAATTCCTTCTACTGGAATAAGGCTTACACAAAAATATCGATATCTCCGTTAAAAATGGACGGATTTTACCAATCTATGGCTTGTTGGATAGGTATTACCGAGCGAAATCTAAGTCTGGAAACATATTCTGTTTTCAAGGTCAAATGTGACAGATACTGTCAAAAAACTGAAAATTTTGACAAAAACTTCGTATAACTCAAAAAGTAAACATTCGATCTCAAAACCATTCAATAGCGTTCTGGGTGACGGGGAGACCTTTCATTTGCGACTAGTTTGATCAAAATCGGTCCAGCCATCTCTGAGATCTCGACCTCTTAGTTGACAACACACATACAGACACACACACATACACACACACACAGACATTTGCTCAGTTCGTCGAGCTGAATCGATTGGTATATGACATTCGGCCCTCCGGGCCTCGGAAAATTTTTCGAAAGTTTGAGCGAATTCTATACCTATTTTTTATATATATAAAAAAAGGTAAAAAAGGTAAAAATAGCCATTTCAACAAATATTTTATTATTATTAAGAGAATTAGAATTAAAAAATCTAAATTAGCAAAATTAAGATTTTTTTAGTTGTCTCAAAAAATAACTAACTAAAATCAGAAAATCAACTAATTTTTTCGCCAAAATGCTAATTTCGGTCTTTCCGTGTGGCTAAATGAGATATAAATACCAAGATCATTTGTTATGCAATTTCTAGTATTGAACCTATGCAAGTCACTTCTTCAAGTCACAAATTTCGAGACAGAATACCGTTTAGGATTTTTAAAAAGAAATTCCATTGATAAATAATCACTTAAATCCATTGTTATGCAAGAGAAGATTAAAGCAAATATTTCTATCACATTTTGAAATCATTTGCATGATATTATGTTTCAATTACTGTAATCTCAATATTTGCGTGTTGTTAGCAACGAACAGAATCGATGTGTAGAAGTCAATGTGAGGAGAAATTTATTTATACAGAAGAATTCTACTTTCGGTCGTTAAATCTTTTTTCAAGCGGAACAATACACCGTACTTTTTGGCAACCTTCTTGATGGCATTTTTAATGTGAGATTCTATCGGTTTCTCTGGGTTCTATCAAATAAATAACAACCAATCCACTTATTCCTCCGAAACCAACGCGTTAGAGTGTTTGTAACAATTGTAGATCTAGATTATTTCGAAAGCGCACAAGAGATCCAAGAACACCGCAAACATATTTTCTTTACCCTCGATTTTCTACTTTCATTTTGCGAAACCAGGTTTAGATAGATTTCGCACGTACGACTCTTCCAAAATCCCGATTGTTACAGTATTAACAAACTATTACAGTTCAAACAATCATCATCATTTATCAGATGGTCTTTAACAAATTTGTTCAACCATCACTCTGTAGTTCCAGACCCGAAAGTTGTATCCGGTTAAAACTAAGGAATTCAGAGACCATTATACCTTTTATTTGAATCTATATTCATTGAAATCGTCCAAGCCATCTCTGAAAAAGTGAGTTCACAAAAATACTACATACACACATAACATCCAACATCCAGTTCCGGATTTTCAGGGTGATATATACGAATGATCAAAATAACGATCACTTAATTTTCAGAAATGACTAAACCGAAGGCCACGAATTTAGATCCAAATGAAAGATCTTATGGCTCCATAGTCTCTTTTGAATTTTATTTGGAATCGAGTTCCGGAATCGCTGGTTGATCGGTGCGAAAATATTCAAATTGACGGATGTGTTCTAAAAAGTAATTATGCAAATAGAAGTGAATTCTACAGAACTAATTCGTATATTCTTCTAATTTACATATCTTTTTGAAAAAGGATTATTTTCAGCGGAATGTATAAAAACTTTACCTTCGGAACATTTTTAGAAGACAATGTGCATGTCATCTTGACCCCGGTTGAAGAGTTTAATGCTCAAAGTTCAACAATATCTGCACGTGAAGTTAACTACGGTCAACCGCTTTCTGTTCCGTTATGTTTAGTGCTTGTTTTATCTGTTTTTTTTTTTGCATATTTTGCTGTGTTTTATTGCATTCGTTGTTCTACATCCTCTGTCGTAAAATTTACAGCAACATGGTTGAATTTTTAATTTTTGAGTTATCTTTAGGGCTTATCTACTCACCTACCTATTAGACTTTGTCTGCATAGGGTAGCGGAGGTTTTTCGGCTACTGTAAACTATTTTGACTCGGCGCTCATATTTCTGGTTGTAATCAAAATGAAGTACATACTATAATGTAAAGATTGCCAATTGATTTGAAATTCTGGAACACAAAGTACTTCATTTTGATCGCATCCAGAAATATGAGGACCGGATATATCAGAGTGGCCAAAACACCTTCGTTACCCTAGCTAAAATTTAAATTACCTAATAATATAACAAATTCGGGGTAGACTGTTCTAAAAATTAAATTCCAACAGATGATGCACGCTGTTCCAAAAATGATAACAGACATCGATTGGACAGTTCTGTCTGCGAGTGTCGTTCACCACAACGAACGTCAAAATAAATTATTTCTTATTGATAGACAATCGAAGAGCCGTTGAAAAAATACTCGCCTATTTTGAGATGGTAATTGAAGATGATTCAGTCAAGGGAGTCTTCAAAGCGCAAATTGGACGAAATATTCCTGCACTCTTTCGCTTCGATCGATTTGACGTTGTGGTACGGAACCCAAAGTGTATTCCGTTTTCGAAAATACAGAGAAGTCAGCCCAAAAAAAAAAACGCCAAATTGCAAGGATTGTTGAACGAAGATAATACCCAAAGTTAACAAAAATCAGTGAAAAGGTTAAACGATAGTCGCCAAATCAGTTCTGATGGTCTACTCTTCATAGAAAAGATTCAGAAGGTGTGAGAATGAGTTCCTCAAGAGCTTTATGACAGACAGCGAAAAACTGTAAGTAAAATTGGCTTTCTCGACTCAAATCAAAGGGTTCTATGCACCGGATAGTGACAAAACATGAGAAATAAATTCATCGAATAGTATGTGCTTTGTTTTCGTAACAACAATTTTCGTAACAATTAACAATCATATTATTTGTGATGACAACGATATCAAAAAATCAAATGAATTCATGAATTTAAAATTTTTAAGATGTTCCTAATTGCCTAATCGGAAATGGGTAAAGCGTGATAATTGCTAGAGTTAGTGCGTAAACGAAAAATTTTGCAAACAAATTAATTTTGTGAGTGCTAATCGCATACTATCTTTGGCGATTCGAAAGGTTTCATAGCTTTAAATTTTAGATTGACGCTTGTGTCTTCACTAGAAAACTTTTCTACATATTTGTCAACAGTGTTTAGCATCAGTATCTAAACCCAATTTATAAGCACAATTGCTCCATATATTTCATGGTACCTGTATGAAATCAAAAAGCACAAGGCATCGTTATTAGCAATTAAAAGGGAGCAGTTTAATATACATGTTTATCAGAAATGGCGGTGGTGGTAATATTTCGCAATCATTATCATTGCAAACGAATGGTAAGTCAAGAGTTTCTCCATTCTGGTTCGTGGATAATTAATTTATTGCAAACCAGTGACGACCATGATTTCAACTAATAGATGTTTATGCTCCGAAGACGCGCTGTTTTGCAGGAAGCATCCAATTTACCTATCAAAGCACCAGTGTATCAATGACAAATTATTGACTACACCAGCCAACTCTAAGCTTTGAACTAAGCAATGGTTACAATTTTCAAATTTAGCTCGAAGATTTTAAAAATTGGTAAGTTTTTCATCGAATCGAATACTAACATGTTAAAATTCGGTACAAAATCGATCATAAATGTTTCAGTGACGAATAATATCAAAAACCAAAACTATAAATCTCGTAGTAAATATGGTGATTGTATTGCTCAACCACGACCAGCCAATTTACTATGTCGCTCATTTGCACATGAATGAATTTGAATGCGGCTACTGAACAGAGCTTTTAAAATAGAGCCACATATTGCTAATCGGACAAATTTAGGATAATTAATAGCTAGCTAACGTCAATATTGAGTCTATTTACAGAATAATGTAAAATTAAACTGCCCATGTGCGATCGGCTACTCAAGTAGCACACGTTATTACCCTTCAATGACTGTAACCTATATGAAACAAATTCATAGAATAAGTTGGAGTCTATGTAACCTGAAGTGCAAGAGGAGGAGCTCGTGCGATTTACCGAGGAATGCAAAAAAAGTTGTCAGTAACGAATATTTGATTTGATTTTATATCAGTCACATGTACGTCTGTGTCAAACAACATTTTGTTAATGTTTTCGATTATCTCTATAAAAAGGTATTAGAATTGGTGGAAAAAAAAACTTTTGAACGAAGCCTCGGAGACACATAGTGTGATATACCATTCGACTCACTTCGACGAGATCAAAAAATGTCTGTGTGTATGTGTGTGTGCGCGCGCCTGTGTGTGTGCACTTTTCGAAAATATTTATACGCGCTCAATTTTCTCAGAGATGGCTGAACCGATTTCAACAAACATTCGTTTGAAAGCTACTATCGGACCATTGATCAAGTTCGAAGACCAAATGGCTGTGACTTTTGGTTCCGGAGATATAATGGTATAAGTGACGTAACTGACTAAGCACGTTGTTTTTTACCGCTCTAAAGTGTATAAGGGTGCCAAATTTTTTTTGATCACCTCTAATTTCGTAAAACGCTATTGTTCAAAAGTTTAGGCACCTCGGAAAAAGTCCTCATGCAAAATTTGAGCTAAATCGGACATGGGTAAGGGGTGCTGCCCAGCGGTTAAAGTTTGAAAATTCTCGATCTCTAAAAAGCACCATAGGGGGAAGTACATGAAATTTCCGAAATCGAAAATTTTTGTTGATGCCAAAAATCTTAAAATTGCATGAAATGTCGAGATTTAGTGTTATCTCAATTTTTTTTAATAAATCGACTTTCGGGGATTTTGATTTTTTTTCTATGGTGATGTTTCAAGATATATGAAAATTCCACTACGTGGACTGAAAAGGGTTTTCAGATTAGCATCACTCTGTCAAGTGCTTGGTTGAAAAAATGATGCCTACTATATGACATACACTCTGAAGCATGCTTTTGTGAACTACTCGATTCAATCTGAATCAATTGGTGTCAAAAAAGAGCCCAAATTAGTGTCACAAACAATTTAATAAAAAGATAAAAAATATTTTTATGAGACTGTTTTGAAGAAAGAAAAAGGCGTTATCACACACTAGGTGGATTAAGAAGAGGTTTTTTTTTCATTATGACCAAATATTTGCATCCGATAATCAAAACTAAAAAATATAGAATTCAAGGTTGTGTAAACTCGATATATCTACTCAAAATGTATGTGCTAGTCTATATTTATGGTGAATTTGACCATTGTCCTTATTGAAAACGTTCGTGTCATCGATATGTTGGGTTTTAGAGCACCGATATACAAATAATGTTCATATTTTCATTCGCATCACATGCAATTTGGAGCTTTAAAGTTGAAATTTATTCAGATATTGGTTAATTCATTAGATTAATTCAGATAATTTTAATTGGTGGTTATTATTAGTGTTTCATCAATCAAAGTTGAAACAGTTTACTAAACGCAAAAAATAAAAATGCATTTTTTGATACCTAATGAATGTTGTATTCATTGTTTATAATCGTTGCCATTTGTTTGTTCCGCACAAATACTGGCAAGAATTCTTCAGAATTTCCAGTTGCTCTTTGTTTTAGCATAGGCTCAAATATACCATTTTTTTTTAAATTGAGAGATTTTTCTCTACTTATCGATTTAATGTTATTGTCCGGGAAAATATACGGAAACGACACTGTATCTGTTTTGGTAACCGATGGTAACCGATATGAAATCATTACTCAACTTCACCTTGTTGTGTACCACATTTTCTTTGTCAAATTTTGTTGCGGTGACCAGTTGGCGATCAAAAACAGTTAATGCGAACATGCCGTAAGAAAAAGCTTACCGAAAAGTTACGTCGGAACATATTGCATTTTCGTATGATGAGAAGTGAATCCGTAACATTACTTTGACTTCATTGTCACCCTCATAATCCTACTTGTTTCGTCGTGTCTATCATGCGACCATTATGTAGCATAGGATTTATTTTCTTTCTTATAAATAAGTTACATACAATTAATTTACAAGGCGTCTCATAACGTAGATACCGCAAATGTCACCAATTTCACGGGTTTTCCCATGTCAATAGTTAGTAGGATTTTGAGCAATAGTTAGTAGTAGCAATAGTTAGTAGGATTTGGATCATTAAGACATAAGTCGGACTATAAAACACAGAATAAATAAATAAATTAATATTTTTTGATTTTAGAAATCAGTCTTCTAGACTAGACTGATAAGCACTAAGATAAGTGAGTTTCGATCTCGACGATAGAGGTTGATGAGGACGGAACAGATATTATATGGGTTATAAAGTGTAAAAAGGAAAGAATACCTGCGGAACAAATACCTGCGAATTTGTTTATTCTGATTTCATGCCCCATAAGTTCTGTAATAAAATACCAATACACACTGGAACTTGTACGACTCAAAACTACACCTATAGAGAATCGTTGTCCTAAGAATGTTTTCCCAAACGCTCATGAATCAGATAAATCTTTCATTGCCCCACATAATTACCTGCGTGATCACAATAGCGCGAAGTATCTACCAAACATGTTTACCACGATTTCCAGAGGAAAAAATCTTTCACGATGCTACCTTCTATTTTATTTGAACCTAAGTTTGTGAAAATCGGCCAATCCGGTCATGAGAAAAGTAAGTGAGATTCATTTTTAGGAGAAATTATTGAAAACTGAACATTGGAATTGAAATTGAAATTAATGAGTTGTTCACAAAAGTTTGCGCCTCCCGCTCGAAATGCAGCCAATGACTTTCTGACAAGAGAAATGTTCTGTTATTGTGTGCAACATTACTTGTTTTCTCGCGTGCTCAGTGGAATCTACAGCTTTTGATAAAATTGGACTTTGATTTTTTCATCTGCAGTCTCGCTATGCCGACGCTGCTGGAAGTTGTAGTGATGGTCCACTCCAGCGGGAAGGGTTTGTGAGTTATTGTCTGGAACATGTGGATGAGCTTCTGAGATACAATGCGATTCAGTGGAGTAAAGCGAACTGTGGCAGATCATGCTGGAGTATGCAAATTAGGATGCCAAACAATAATTATCTTTCATTTTTTAAATCGGCAGTGCGGACCGAAATGACATCGGTCAAAAGGTCCTTAAATATAAAAAATCACACACACGGACATGTTAAGTGGTGTCGCCCTATGACATATGACTACACAACTATTGTCAATATCATTGGTTTTATTTCTGTTTCTAATATTTAGGGAGAATTTCATCATATCGCTACACATTTATTTATTTATATTTCAACGGAAATATTTCCGAAAATTATTCTTAGAGAAGTTAGGTCATTCGGTTCGCTGGAGTTGGTGATTAGAGGTACTGATCAAAATAATCTAGTATTTTCCTGGTTAAACATATGAAAAATCAACAGGATTCTTGCATCTCATTTGGGACGAACGGTGGACATAACTAGCATAAATTCAACACGATCAGTCGATGATGAGCAGTCATTCATACCGCACACGAATCGCTCTAGATTCTTAGAAGTTTAGTCCTAGGCGTTTTCAAGGCTACCTGAAACATTAAAAAATCTTTTCAAAAATCAATAATCTATCAGTTTTTTACGCCTATTCATTCAAGGAATTATAATTCTTGGTTACCAATCTTTTTCAAGACTAAAACTAAATCAGCCTGTTCTATCAGCTAACTATTAAATTAACCAAAATTAGTAAACATTTCAAAACGGTCCGTAATCGAATGTTCGGCGAAGCTTCCGCTTGATGTCGGAACAGGAACGTTGTACGGCATTCATGTCAACTTCGTGAATGCATCTCTTGATTCTACCAATCAACTGTTTGCCATTCGTGGCTCTCCAGTCATTTTTGTACACCAAGGAGCTCAAAACCCCGAAGGAATCTTCGATTGAGCGACACTGAGGCAGATTTGTTGTGTTGTGGTTTTTGGGGACAAATGGGATCGAATGGGTATTCAGGAACGATTGTGTATTTTGGCGTAGTGCGATGACGTTTTATCCGGCCAAAACACGTATTGTCCATACGCATGATGTTTTTGAAGAAACGGGATCAAAATTTTCTTCAAACATTCGTTCTGGTACATATCTTGATTGATTGAAAACTAGAGGGCTTGAACCATGGCTTAGAAATACCTTTCTCGGAAATGGCAAGCATCACCTTCTGGTCGAACTTCTGTTTAAACTTATATTTTAAGTTCGTAGGTGCAATAGAACTATCTATTGAATAGTATCGATCGTTTCCGGGAATCTACACAGAAAAAAATTATGAAATTTACAGGTGACGTAAATCCATATATGACTCAATTCAGGAGAATGTAATTCGTAAAATGATTGAATTGCACAAGAATGATTTAAATGTACGTCAAACATATTCCGCTTTTCAAGCAGACGTGTACAATTACTTGTTTCAGCAGATAAAAATATAGCGAAATGCATTTAACTTGTGTTCGATTTACTGTAAAAATGAGTTATTTTTGATGCTCGAATGTGTCGGTCTTAGAAGACGTAAATTTACACGATTTTTTCTAGATGTGTACGTCTACGAAAGAGGGAAATAACTTTCGTCGCCCAAAACAAAACCTTTTCTGGAATAATTTTTGATCAACCAGCATTGGGACTTCAGCGTTCAGGGCTCGTGTCTTCTTTCGGCACTTTATTCCGACTCTTTTCAATGTTTTGCAGATGTACTGGTGAGAACAGTTGAACTTTTTTGAGGTGTCCCGTTGCCTCAGTGAATCCTTGTTGTTGAAGGCACGAGAAAGAGAACGAAGTCCTTTTGCGTTCATAATTTTGGCAGGTCTTCCACTAACTTTCTTGCGAGCAGTTATTGGGGATCTTAGGATATTGTAAAGGGTCGAAGCCGCAACATTTTCGCTTTTAAAATGTTGTACCGTATACTTTTTGCCGAGATTTCTGTGCAGTTTTTTAGAACTGTACAACGCGCTAGCGAAATACTTCTTGTTTCAACGGCATTTTGAGCAAAACTGAGCAAGCATAAACAAAACTGAAAATACCAGCAGGAAGAGGAGAAAGAGAGAGAGAGAGCTAACACATACACACTCTCCTTTCTCTCTGAGCTCGTTTGTTGTTAAGCATACAGGCCTCGAAAAAATTCCAAAATTTTAGTTGCCAGCCGTTAATAATAATAACTTATATACCAACTTCAAAACGGACCAGAAAGGCTGCATGACTGATGTTGAAAATAACAAAAAAACGTAAGAACTTCCTTTTGAAAACATCTATGATGTTCTTTCAGAATCGGATCGCAGCGACATTGTTCTAAAATTCAAAAAATAATCAAATGGATGCGTCTTTCTGGGAATAACCCCAATCTTTGTCATCAGTGGCTGTGATGACCAAAGATGCTAAAACATTAGATACTGAGTTTTCTTAGTGCCTTCTGAAAGTGGATGTCTCATATTAAATCGGACGAAGAGAAGAATGTCGATCCTTGGTGGATGAATTGGAAGACTACAGACGTCTTCTTAAGCAATTTATGTTTTGCTTTCGTAGAACGTAAAATTCAATAGAACTTTCAAGGATGTTTTCAAAGGTATTAATATTGTGATAACTTATGCTCAAAAGAATCCTTTGAATAAAACCACTGATGAAGGTACCTCTGCAACATCTCCTCTTCCATTTTGTGTGAGAGATTAGAAAAGATATTGTTCCTCGGTGCAATATCGTTGAAGTGTTACATAAAAATTGTTCACTTTGCATCTGCCTTGCATTTAAAAATGAACAACAAGGTGGACATACGAATTGAACTACTAAAGCACTGAAGAACCGAAGGCGAAACGGAAGAAAACGAAATTTTGTATGCGCTATTCGTTCAAACCTGAGTTCGTTCGTAGTTCTCGCTCTTTAAAATCAACTGAAGTAGATTTTCTAAGCTTTAAGTTCACACAATTCATATTGCTAGTGATACCAAAACTTTTCTTAAACCAAATGATATTTTGATTAGCAACTAAACTTCATTTATTTGACAGGTTTAATAGAACGAGAGTTGCCAGTTTTGTCCATCGTGAAATTAAACAACGAATTTCGCTTTCTTTTAATTCTTAACTTATCGAAATTTGACTTGAGAATTGAGAACAAATCATTTATGAAATCTTTTTTATTACTGCGACGTATTTACCATTCAAACACTTCTGATCAATTATGGCTTTTTCTAGGCGACTTACAAAGATGTAATTTTTTCTTGATATGAAATATGAATGCAGATCATTTTGATTGAAACAGTGCCAGTAACCAGAATGGTCGCTTGCTTCATAATAAACTTTGTGATGCACATCAAAATATTACGAAATTTTCAAGTAACGTAAATCGTACACAATTTTACATGAATGACCAGAATTTCCGTTAAACATACCTACTGTTTTACGCAGGAATGCAAAATTATATGTATCAACACTTAAAAACAATTCAAATTACCTGAATATTGTACTAAATCAATTGTAAAAATGTGTCATTGTTTTTCTAAAGTATTTGGTTATTATTTATATGATTTTTCTGAAGTGTTTGGTTAATATTCAGTTTAGTTCCCATATAACCCTACTTGTTTATCTTTGTGATCAATTGATCTGGTTCTCTGGATACTTTTGTAGTGAACTGGTGACTCACGCAGACTTTGACTCAGATCACTTCCCAATAGGAAAATTAACATTTAGAGTTTCAAATTAAACGATGAATAATCCAATTATGCTATATTCAAATACCATACAGCTAATCGGAAATAATGTACATTAAGAAAATGTTTTGAAAAATTCATTTGAATCCTTACATAATTGAAACTGTCTCAAAAGCTCAAAATAGCATGTTCATCGACAATAATATCAACGTTCTTGTGATACTTCTATGTAATCCATAGTATTACGATTTACAAAAGAAAATAAAACACCTGGGCGAAAAGGAAATTTTCTTTAACTAAGCTAAGCGAATTGAACCTATCAGGAAATTTTCTATAGCTGTTTAGAAAACCTAAGAACAATTTCAATTCTCGAAGACAGAAATCGAATACTTGTCACAAATGACAGAGAAGTTCCAAAACTGGCTCAGCAGTTTGGGAGAAATCATATATTAATTTGAGCGTTGTGGATTTTGTTGAAAACGATGTCTCACGGAAATGTGATCTATACAAGTATTGTTACAACATGACATTACTGAGATGAATTCTAATTAAAATAAGTCAATCATTAGAAAATTATGACCATGAAGATTCCGGGCAATGATAGAATTTTTGTAATCTTATTTTTATTATGTTTTCATGAGGATCTATTTTTTTGGTTAAAATTTCCGTTTAAAAGTGTTTTACATTAGATTACTTCCCCAGCAGATTGAAAACAGTTAACAAAAATTTCATTTTAAATCCCGTTGTAAACCTCATATCAATAAGAACTTGTTTTCCTGAAGTAGCTAGAATTTTATCTTAAGAATTCGACTACTGATCAAATTGTTAACATGATAACATGATAAAAGCAAATAAATCTTCTTGTTTATCCACTTGAAGTGCTCTTCTAGACAAAAATAATGTTATATTTAATTTAATGTCTTACCTCATGAACCCTGAGCTTCTTTCATAAAACCAAACAACAATTATGAAATAAAATTGAAAGACTTAGAATTAACATAAGTCTTGCGTTTACCGAATAATGAACACCTCACTTTCAATCAGTGGCGTTTTCATGATAGCACAACTCATAAAAAATGGTCCCCACGCCAAGTTCATAAACAAATAAAAAAAACAAACCAGGGTCCCTAGAGTGAGGTATTATATCCAAAGAGTGGCTGTTGTGCTAAAACTACTATATCAAAAATTTGGTTATGTTTGTTGGAAAGTTTAAACCATGAATAGAGACATTGGCACTGCTAAAAATTAGTTACTCAATAGCATTTGACTATTGCACGTTTTATACGGATAAAATATAATCGAATACAATCAAATCATAACTTTATATGAAAAATCACTACGATCTCCTTTATCTACTCCTGTACAAGCAGCTCCAAAGTGGAAGAGAACTTGAAACATTGTCTCATCCGTCCTATCTCATGTTTCGGTTTTCTTTTTTATTAAATTTAGTTAGTTTAATTTTTATTTTTTTATGGATAAAACAACGAAACATTTTTACCATGATAATATTTATGTTTTTAATGATAGCTATGTAAGGGATAACAAATAGACTTTAAGAATTTTGCAATGAAATGTAAATGATAATTGTTCTCTCTACGAAATACTGCACTATTTATCATTTTTTGCTTGTAGAGATCATTCTAGTCGGATTTTCATTTATTTATTTGTCGTCAATCAAAGACCATAAGGATAATTACAATAATCGTCTTAAACTATTCTAAATAGATCACTAAATAATGTATAATTTATTATGAGTTATATAATTATAATTGGCTTACCGAATAGAACTGAAATATTGCTTTAGTTTGTTTTTTGACATAGTGAAATCGACTGTTTCTGAATGCTTGTTGTATACACCCATCAATTGATTTATTGGCCCATTTTTTGCATAGTTTGTTCGCTGGTGGTTTGTAATAAAAATATTTCGATTTCTTAAAGGCCGAGATGGTATGTAAAAATTGAGTTTGGACAGGAGTTGACTGGAATCTACGCGATTCGAGACAATGTCATTTACAAATGAGACCATTGGAAATTCTCTGCGTTCTTTTAATGTTTGAATACTGATCAGCATACAGCGGGTTGTATAGGACGGAAGAGGAAGTCTTGTCCAACCTAATTTACGAAGTGCAAATAACAAAAATTGTTTTTGAACTGATTCAATTCGATCTTCCTATGTGATTAAGTAAGGTGACCAAACCAAGCTACAGTATTCTAGTACTGACCGAACATAGGTAATGTATAATGTTTTAATTGTATACGGATCGTGAAAACAGTAACAAAATCGTTTGACAAAACTGTTTGACTTCCAAGAGTAAGTATCAAGTCAGGTGTATTTCGTTTTTTACTGAATGTTATTCTACTGCATTTTTTCACATTTAGTTGAAGAAGACTTTTGTTACACCATGTATAAAAAGAAAGAATTTCTTCTTGATAAACCTTGGCATCCTCACTTTTCTCTATTTCTAGGAATAGTTTTATATCGTCTGCGTATATTAGAATTTTTATTTTTTTTAAAAGAAAGGAAATGTCGTTAACAAACAAGATAAATAAAAGAGGACCTAAATGAGATCCCTGGGGGACCCCGGAACTGACGTGAATGGGGCTCGACTTTTTACCCTTAAATTTTACAATTTGTTAACGATTTGTTAGATAAGATTCCAACCATTTAAGGAGACCTGGTAAGATTCCCAATTTCTGTAATTTGAACATAAGCATGGGTATGTCAACACGATCGAATGCTTTGCTGAAATCTGTATAAAGAGCTTCAATGTAATTTCCCTTGTCCATAGCGGTCAGGGTATAGTGGGCGAATTCAAGCAAATTAGTAGTAGTGGAACGTCCTTTGAAAAATCCATGTTGTATGTGAGTAATTCTATTTTTTATTTGACTAAACAGTTTGCCATTACCTCTCGCTTTAAAGAGCTTCAGAATGCAAGAAAGAATGGTAATCCCCCGATAGTTACATATGTCTGCTTTTTCCCATTTTTGCAAATTGGAAAGAGTTTTCCACGTATCTGGAAAAACTACAGACTGAAGTGAATTATCAAAAAGCCAGAACAAAGGGGTTGCAAGATCTAGTGCTAAATTTTTACTAAACATGGGAATCCCATCAGGTCTGAAACTTTTAGAAACATCCTATTTGCTTAGGGCATCTATTATGTATATTATGTCACTTCGATCTGATTTACATTAATATCCTCAGTAAACTCTGGAAAGAAATATTCACTTCTTGTAGATTTGTTGAAAAAATTTAGTGGAAAGATTACAAATTTCTTGTGAGTTATTACCAATGTTTTCCTGTAGATACATTCTTGACGGAAAGTTTTCTGATTTCAATTTGTTTCTAACATAACTGAAGATATTTTTTTGAGCAAGACTTTATTTCCTATTCAGTGTTTGAGTTTTACTTTTTGAATGCAGTATCAATTGCTAAACTTAGTTGGTCACAGATGTGTATGTAATTCGATAAATTGTCACTATTATTTTCTCTTTTGTACTTTTTATGAGCTTTTTGTTTTCGATTTCTTAGGTTTCTAATATGCTCGTTATACCAACCAAATACTTTGAATTATTTTGTCGACTAATTTTCTTTAATGGAACATGTTCATTTATTATGTCGTACAGCCGTGCGTAGAAAATATCGACTGAAATTTCGACATTTCCTTCGTTTCTAAGGAGTTCTTGCCAATCTATTTCTCGTAGCTTACGACTAATACTATCAAAATTTGCTGAGTGGTAATCAAAAATCTCCTCATATTCGTAGTCGTCGGGTCTATTAATCTGATGTATAAATATTGAGAATTCGATTGCTGTGAGAAAAGCTTCATTTTCCCACAATGGAGTTGGTGATTCTATTACACAAAAATCATCGTGAATATTAGTAAATAAAAAATCTAAAAAACAGTTTTGCCGATTTTTTACATGATTAATTTGATTAAGACCTAAACCGGATATTTTGTCGAATAAGTAATGAAGTGTTTCATTCTCCCCAACGAGAGGTAGTAAAATGCTATCATTTTCAGCGTCTGGAATAAAGTCCATATTGCGCTGATTAAAGTCTCCATATATATAAACTTTAACTTCCGATGGAAGCTTAGTAATTATTTCATCAGCAATATGCAGAAACTTTTCATATGTGGCTTTTTTGGCATTGTTAGGAGGAAAATATACTGAAACAAAAATATGTGTTTCACCTGCTAAATGAATTCTTACCCATACGTGTTCAAATTCTTTAAATTTCGTAGTGGTTATCATTTCGGCGTCAAATTCTGCTAAAACAGCAATAAGAACACCTCCCCCCGATTTTTATCAGATGTATGGAGCTCACGTTCATTTCTAAAAACGTGGTAAATATTTCCGAAGACTTCCGTGCTGTTAACGCTTTCATCCCAACTAGTTTCGGTTGCTAGAATAATTCCATACGAACACCCTAAAATATTTTTATGGATTTCATTAATCTTAAGTCCGCTCTTCATACGGTTAAAATTTTGACAATATGCCACGATTTCTGTCGACGACGCTAGATGAGGAGATCTTATTGAACATGATTGTTGACTTATGATAATATTGTCATTATTCTCTTCTTCTGGGTAATGCGTCAAAATTGCCGAAAACACGAATGTTGAGCACGACACGCCACGCACGTATCAGTAGACGAACATTCAGCAGACATTTGATTCGGCATCGTTAGTTGCAGGTTATGCTCTCGATAAGGATTAATCGTCAGTCCTCTTTGAAAATTAATTGTAGGTCTGTAATTTGTTGGTGGTCCCGAAAATCGATCCTTAGCTGCAGCAAGAAGCATTCTATCAGGTGGAAGATTATTTCGGCTGTTGTTGTAGTTGTTGTTATTATAGTTATTGCAATTATTATTCATGTTGTGACTAATAATGTTATTACAATATCGTTTTGTAGATGAATGATGCGTTGAAAGAATATTGATACTGTTATTGTAATTTTTTCTTGAATTTCGCTTTTTGCGCCTTCTTGACTTGTCAGCCTCATTTTGCTCACGTTGGAACCTAGATTGGCGTGCGTCGTACTCACTCCAATCAGCTTTCCATATTTTTTTGGGGCCTAATAAACGCCATACAGAATAGTCGTGTTTTTTACAGTTCAATTCGTCATCCAAACTGGGGCATGAGTCTGGTGACGATGATGATGATACAGCGACTTTAAAGCTGTATCTAGCAGTGCAGTCATGTGATTTTTAATACTTGTCACACTTCCCGGCAAACTGCTATTTTTATTTAGTGCGATCAGTTCATTTTTTATGGTAGTGAGTAAGACTTCTAGTCCGTCAATCGCCTCATGTATTACAGTTGGCTTCTCCTGTTGAAAAGCAAACTTATGCAGCACTTCCGTGTTGGCCTGAAGTTGCTTCTCCAGCAGTTTTTGTTGCTCAACAAGGCTGCTATAATGCATCTTTACTTGTAGTAATTCTTGACATACCTCGCAACATGGCAGCACATAAGAATTAATATCTGCTTTTTTGTCTCTCTTCCTGAGAGAACCGCGCTGAATGGTAACACCGATGCAAGCCGCGTGAAATTTTCGAGGGCAGCCAACGCATGTCCACATGATTGTGTCGACGGAGGTATCCAGTGCACAAATTTCACAACTCATGTTGATTACACAACTAAAAACAGTTAAAATAAACAATAAATAATATTTCGCGCGCGGCACTGGGAGCGAATGAAAAACACGTCCGAACTTGACGACGACTAAATTTGATTTTGATTCAAAGTTACACAATATTCAATGAGCTTAGTGACCATTCCCAAGTCTTAACCACCTTTAAAACATATTCTGGGAAGGAACCAATGAGGTTAAAAAAATTGCAGGTTTGTGTACGAGACACCACCGATCATAATGACATTAAAAATGCAGTTTTGAAACTCTCTCATCAAAACATTTAAATTTGAAAAATAGACTAATAATTGTGAAACACTATCTAGAATTCTTAAGCTAATTTTAATATATCATCGCCAAGTGCGTTCAAAAAGTATTTATAATCATAACAAAAGTTTGTTTCTCCTCAAATCCGAAAGTATTAATCTTTTCACTCTAAACCTTTGCCATGATTGAGTCGAACCCCTAAAGCTACATTTTTCAACAACAAAAAAAAATTAAACTGAACTTTGAAATTTTCTATTTGTTTATGAACATTAAACTGTTTTCATTGAATAAACAATACAATTGCTTCCTGGGATGGCTTATTTGAAAGCTAAGGAAAAGACGCACGTTTCATGTCTTGGGCGAATTTTCGTATCTTCATTAGATTTTTCGGTACAGACTGTTTTTAGTGATAACGAATCTTTTCAAGAAAATCATTTCTCGAAAATTTCACGCATGATGATTGAATTAAAATAAATACTTTTTCAATCAATTCAATTTCAGCCCTATGTATAAAATCGACTGCACATTTCACCAAAACTAAAACCTAAGGTACTGGAAAAGGTACACCCATTTCTCACTCAAAATGCTGTCAGTATATCCGTGCAATGGGAAATCTTGGTTTACTTGTTTTAGTTTGTAAACTAGTTCTAAAGTTCCCCACCTTCCTTCTAAAGGGTGATTTTTTAAGAGCTTGAGAACTTTTTTAAACAATAAAACGCATAAAATTTGCAAAATCTCATCGGTTCTTTATTTTAAACGTTAGATTGGTACATGACATTTACTTTTTGAAGATAATTTCATTTAAATGTTGACCGCGGCTGCGTCTTAGGTGGTCCATTCGGAAAGTCCAATTTTGGGCAACTTTTTCGAGCATTTCGGTCGGTATAGCCCGAATTTCTTCGGAAATGTTGTCTTCCAAAGCTGGAATAGTTACTGGCTTATTTCTGTAGACTTTAGACTTGACGTAGCCCCACAAAAAATAGTCTAAAGGCGTCAAATCGCATGATCTTGGTGGCCAACTTACCGGTCCATTTCTTGAGATGAATTGTTCTCCGAAGTTTTCCCTCAAAATGGCCATAGAATCGCGAGCTGTGTGGCATGTAGCGCCATCTTGTTGAAACCACATGTCAACCAAGTTCAGTTCTTCCATTTTTGGCAACAAAAAGTTTGTTAGCATCGAACGATAGCGATCGCCATTCACTGTAACGTTGCGTCCAACAGCATCTTTGAAAAAATACGGTCCAATGATTCCACCAGCGTACAAACCACACCAAACAGTGCATTTTTCGGGATGCATGGGCAGTTCTTGAACGGCTTCTGGTTGCTCTTCACTGCAAATGCGGCAATTTTGCTTATTTACGTAGCCATTCAACCAGAAATGAGCCTCATCGCTGAACAAAATTTGTCGATAAAAAAGCGGATTTTCCGAATGGACCACCTAAGACGCAGCCGCGGTCAACATTTAAATGAAATTATCTTCAAAAAGTAAATGTCATGTACCAATCTAACGTTTAAAATAAAGAACCGATGAGATTTTGCAAATTTTATGCGTTTTATTGTTTAAAAAAGTTCTCAAGCTCTTAAAAAATCACCCTTTACATGGCATGGCTGTAAAGTCGCCATTTGTGACCCAACTCAAACTTTTATTCGTCATTTTTTTCAATTTCTTCAGACAGTTTGATATTCGTCTTTTGATGGCAAGACATTTAATGAATGATTCTTGAACTTTTGATTTTTAATTTATTAGTTGTAAGGAAATAAGTTCTTTTTCGATATTTTATCAAATGTCATTAGTTAACGTTTGTAAACGAATCAAATGAGCAAAACAAACACAAAAACCAATGCATTGAACAATGGGAACTGGTGACAAACAGAGAACGTACTTTCGCAGAAAATCTAATGAAAAATATCCTCCCAAATGTATCAAGCCAACAGTTAAATGTGGCGATGGCAGTGTGCTGGTGAAGAGGTGTTTCTGCTACGCTGGTTTCGACATCTTGGTAAAAATCGATGGAAAAACGAGAAAAAAATGAGAAAAACTTTAAGCAAGATAACGACCTCACACATACATCAAAACATTAAACAAACTGTTTAAGATCAAAAAAAGCTGCACCGCTCTCAAATTCATGGAACGGCCACCACAATCGTCAGATGCAAATCCTACCGAATTTTTATGAGATAAGCTCGATACAGAGGTGCGGAAATTGCGACCAGAAAGAGTCGAATGATTGGTGGAAAGAGTGTTCTTCAGAGTTAGTGAGGCCAAAATCAAATCGAAACCAACGTATTGATGTGAAAAGACGTGATAATTTTTTTTTGTTTTTCTTCAAAAAAAAAATCCAAAAATATCGAAGGTTAATGTTTATAACTCATTTATTATACATCATTGTCAACAAATCTGTTGCATTGAGCTGTCTGGGAAAGATTGAAAAATGAACATAGATGTGAGTGCAAATTTTTACATAGCAGTGTACACTGAAAAAATTGAACGTTTTTCCAAAATTCCAAATAAAAAAACAACAAAAAATTGTTGCTGTGAGAACCGATATTGGACTTTAATTTAATTAGGGTTTTTATTCTTGTGGAAAGGTTTTTGGAGGGCACGATTGATTTCCTATTTTTTTCTTAAACGCCTGTGCAGTTGTTTATTCGTTTTCATTGATTCGTTTCGTTTGTTGCGTGGACTTTAAGCAGAACAACGTCGAAAAATTGTGTACAAATGGTGCACAGAACGCGGACTGTCACTGAGAAAGATAGCAAAAATGGAAGGAGTAAGTGAAAAAACCGTGCGAAATGCAATCAGGAGGATAACCCCTTTGAGGATAAACAAAAAAAGGGGCGAAAAAAAGGTCCTGCTAACCCTCAGTTGGATAAACGTATACTGAAGGCGTTCGAGCACAAGAAGGAGGTTTCAGTTCGGGATGTGGCCAAAAAATTGGGCACTTCGAAGTCAAATGTTCTTAGTGCTAAAGAACGTTTGAATCTTCGAACCTATAAAAAGCAGAAACAACCAAAACATAGTCAGAAACAAGAAGCATCGATCAGACCGAGGGTTTGAAAGCTGTACAATACGATTCTTGCTGGAAATTTGAATTGCATAATCACACGGAAAGACCGAAATTAGCATTTTGGCGAAAAAATTAGTTGATTTTCTGATTTTAGTTAGTTATTTTTTGAGACAACTAAAAAAATCTTACTTTTGCTAATTTAGATTTTTTAATTCTAATTTTCTTAATAATAATAAAATATTTGTTGAAATGGCTATTTTTTTAGTTGAATTCACCAATTAAACGTGCTGTCATTTCTTAGCTAAGGCACGCTTCATATCCATTCAACTAATTTTTTAGTTGAATTAGAGAAATAAAACGTTGTTTTCAACCAACATAAATGGTTGAATTGGTTTCTGCAATTAGCAGCTATATGGCGCTCGTTAACACGTTAATAACTACTAGCCACTAGATGGCACACTACTACCGAAAAAAATTTCAGTCGCGGCTATCTTTTCTATATTTGCAGGTATAAATACGATGTTGTATTGGAGAAAAAGACATAAGCGAAACATAAACTTCTTTTTGAAAATTTTACTTCTAAATCGCTGTTTTCTTCTTTCGACTTCGCGAAATCGACTCTCTCATTGAAAACTTTGAGCACTCGGAAAACAAAAACCGAATACAAGTAGTACACCGGACGGCGTAGCCCGGAATGAGAAGATACAAAAAAACATCATTTGACGTGTACAATTAGAGTGCAACATTCGAAACTCACTTCACTGTTTCGCGTAAAAACATTATTACCCACAATCGCTTTAACTGCGCACAAATTCTGAATAAATACACTTTCCACTAACAGTTTACGTCATTTTTACATATCGGTTTAGAAAATTATATAGGGATATATCGTAGCACATGCGAAAAACATCTAAACAATTTGCGAGCAGTTTAAACAAGACTGTCCCTTTTAGCTTTTTAATGGATTGTTTTGCTTTGACACTGCTGTCCTTCAGTAATGACGGTGATAGATAAATAGAATCAAAGTTTCTGATTTTAATAAAGAAATTAGTTGTCAATGAGAATTTCGTGTTGGATTGAAATATTGCTGGTTTGTGTCCAAAATATTCGCCAACTAAACACTTTCTCTAAAAATAAGAGTTTTTTTCAGCACAGTAAATTCTAAATTTTAACTAATTTTATAGTTATTTTGGAAATTTTGTTGTTAAAATCAACTAATTCAAAAACAGTAATACGAATTAGGCGCAGAGCTAATTTCGGTCGTTCCGTGCATGGACGACGAAACCTACGTGAAACTCGATTACAAATCTTTGCCGGGACCACAATATTATACGGTGCGTAAAGGGAAGTGTTAAATCAGTCCGAGACATCGATTGAAGTCGAAAAATTTGGTAAGAAAGCTATGGTCTGGTAAGCAATTTGTAGCTGCGGTAAGATTTCGAATCCCTTTATCACCACTGCTTCAATAAACAGCGAAATATAACGACTTATACCCATGATTCGAAGCCACAAGGATCCTGTTATCTTTTGGCCAGATCTTGCTTCTTGCCACTACTCGAGATCAACGGTAGAATGAATCCACCAAATTGTCCACAACTTCGACCAATTAAGGAATTTTGGGCATTGATGAAGGCACATCTTAGGAAACATGTCTCGGCAGCCGAAACCATTCAACAGTTCCAAAAAGATTGGAAAAAGTGTCAAAACTTGTCGCCAAGAAGTCTGTATGGAATTTAATGAGGAACGTTCGCAAGAAGGTGCGCCAGCTAGTCTACAATGGCTCAGTAGCAAATGTTGAGAATAATATTCTGTTGTAGTCTAATATTATCAGTATATCGAAAAAAATTTAAACATCTAACACTAGTGAATTATTTACAGCAAAATCAAAGTGCGTCCATACTTTCTGGGACAGTCTTTACAAAAGTTTATTCGCACTTTTCAAAAAATAGTCTTGAGTTCAGTTGGTCTTATTCACCAAGCAAAACAACATGGTTTGCTACATTAAAGTCTCGTTCATAAGCTTAGTCAAATCGGAAAACGTGAAACATTTGATGACTTGTTACTAATTTCAGGAATTACTGTACCATAAATATGGCCTAGAATACTTCGAATGAATATCTATCAATCTAAATTAAAATCATACGAAATATTTTGATTTGCGTATCCATTTCACACGAAAAACAAAGTTTGAGCTCACGAAACGTAAAATCGTAGCTGGTGCAGCATCCCGCATTCATAAATTCTCGAAGTCATTGCTCTAGGGCACCAAAATGCAACAAATAACACAAACCGAATAGGATATTCGATTTCGCTAAAAAAGTATGCCCAGACTCTGTTCCGGAACAGAAGATCACCCGCGCCGCGACACCAAGTACAAACGAAACACCGTTTTCGATGGTAGAGCTCTCACTTGCACTCTTGTCATGTAACAATAAAGCCCCGGGATTAGACAGAATAAAATTCAACTTGTTGAAAAATCTGCCTGACCCCGCCAAAAGGCGCTTGTTGAGTTTATTCAATAAGTTCCTTGAGGGCAACATTGTTCCACATGACTGGAGACAAGTGAAAGTGATCGCCATTCAAAAACCAGGAAAATCAGCCACCGATCACAATTCGTATCGGCCGATTGCTATGCTTCCCTGTATCCGGAAATTGTTCGAAAAAATGATTCTCTTCCGTCTAGACAATTGGGTCGAAACTAATGGCTTACTTTCAGATACACAATTTGGTTCCCGCAGAGGCAAAGGAACGAACGATTGTTTGGCGTTGCTCTCAACCGAAATTCAAATGGCATTTGCTCGTAAGGAACAAATGGCGTCAGTTTTCCTAGACATCAAGGGGGCTTTTGACTCAGTTTCCATAAACATCCTATCTGAGAAGCTGCATCAGCATGGTCTTTCGCCAGTTTTGAACAACTTTTTACATAATCTATTGTCTGAGAAACATATGTATTTCGCGCATGGTGATTTGTCGACAATACGATTCAGTTACATGGGTCTTCCTCAGGGCTCATGCTTAAGCCCCCTTTTATACAATTTTTACGTAAACGACATCGATAAATGTATCAACACATCTTGCACGCTAAGACAACTTGCCGATGACAGCGTTGTGTCTATTATAGGACCCAAAGCTGGCGATCTGCAAGGGCCGTTACAAGATACTCTTGCCAACTTATCCACATGGGCTCTTCAAATGGGTATCGAGTTCTCTACGGAGAAAACTGAGCTGGTTGTATTTTCAAGGAAGCGAGAACCAGCACAACTACAGCTTCAACTAGGGGGTGAAAACATAGCTCAGGTCTTCACATTTAAATATCTCGGGGTCTGGTTCGACTCCAAAGGCACATGGGGATGTCACATTAGGTATATGAAACGAAAATGCCAACAAAGAATCAACTTTCTTCGTACAATAACCGGATCGTGGTGGGGTGCCCATCCAGGAGACCTGATCAGGCTGTACCAAACAACGATATTGTCCGTGATGGAATACGGATGCTTTTGCTTCCGATCCGCGGCAAACACTCATTTCATCAAGCTGGAAAGAATTCAGTATCGTTGTTTGCGTATTGCCTTGGGTTGCATGCAATCGACTCATACGATGAGCCTCGAAGTGCTGGCGGGCGTTCTTCCATTGAAAAACCGGTTCTGGGATCTCTCATATCGTTTACTCATTCGATGCGACATTTTGAATCCTCTGGTGATTGAAAATTTCGAAAGGTTAGTTGAGCTCAATTCTCAAACCCGTTTTATGTCCTTTTATTTTGATTACATGGCTCAGAATATTAATCCTTCTTCGTTTGTTTCCAACCGTGCTCATTTGTTGGATACTTCTGATTCTACTGTGTTTTTCGATACTTCCATGAGAGAAGAGATTCGTGGAATTCCGGATCACGTGCGCCCTCAAGTGGCCCCAAATATTTTTTATAATAAATTTAGAACAGTCAACTGTGAAAAGGTGTTTTACACTGACGGATCAAACATCAACGAGTCCACAGGCTTCGGTATCTTCAATCAAAACATCACCGCTTCGTACAAACTCAGTGATCCGGCTTCAGTTTACGTCGCAGAATTAGCTGCTATTCAGTACACCCTCGAGATCATTGAAACCTCGCCCAAAGACCATTACTTCATTGTCACGGACAGTCTAAGCTCAATAGAAGCTCTCCGGGCAATGAAGCCAGGAAAGTACCCCCCTTATTTTCTGGGGAAAATACGGGAACACTTGAGAACTTTATCTGAACGGTCTTATTCAATATCGTTAGTCTGGGTCCCTTCGCATTGTTCCATTCCGGGCAATGAAAAGGCAGACTCATTGGCTAAGGTGGGCGCATTAGAAGGTGATATTTATGAAAGACCAATCTGCTTCAATGAATTTTTCAGTATTTCTCGTCAGAAAACTCTCGAAAGTTGGCAAACTTCATGGACGAATGACGAACTGGGACGATGGCTACACTCCATTATTCCTAAGGTATCAACGAAACCGTGGTTCAAGGGGATGAACGTGAGTCGTGATTTCATTCGCGTTATGTCACGGCTCATGTCAAATCACTATACATTCAACGCACATCTGCGGCGTATCGGGATCGTGGAGAGCGGGCTCTGCACCTGTGGCGACGGTTATCAGGACATCGAGCATGTCGTGTGGTCGTGCGTAGTGTATCGCGACGCCAGATCGAAGCTACTGGAATCCGTCAGGGCCCGATGTAGACCGCCTGAGGTTCCGGTTCGGGATGTGTTGGCGAGTCGGGATAGTTCATATATGCTTCTCATATACCAGTACCTTAAACACATTAATATGCAAGTGTAATCTGTTACATCTCACTCAGAAAGTATAATCTCCACCTACAGGTTCGACACTAACATCCGCCCGATTCTCTCGATCCCAGTCCCTGTTCACCATCTTCATTGGAGCTAACAAGATCTTTTTTTTGTCACTAACTTTTTCGTTCCCCCTTCCCTGTTTCTTCTCCATCTCGATGGCAACTAATTAGATCTTCGTCGTTTCCAAACATTTTGTTCCCACACCCCCTTTTTACCCCGTTTCCCACAATATTTACTTTTTTCATTCTCTTCCGTAACATCACCATCACCGCCTGCGGAAGACCGCTCCAGTCGATGACCAGCTTGTGGGCCACCCGTCGGGCCTTCGTAGCCTGGGGGTGTTTCCCGCGGACCCACACGGACCGAAGAATGCGGCCAACATGAAAATTCACCAACGCCATATGGAAGACTCTCATGAAATATTCAATTCACCGGCCACTGCCGATCACCAGCTGAAGGCTGGATCTGCCAAAGTCAACCATTGCGACCCAAATATGACATTACTCAATGATACAACCCTAGTTTTAAGTTAGTCGTAAATTAAAATTAGTAAAAGCCCTTGGCATCTTAGAGCTTAAGCAGTGTGCCTTAAACATTATATTCTTGAATAAAAAAAAAAAACAAACCGAATATTCACTGCGAATCGGACATGGTAATTAGTCTTCGTTACGAAATTCAGATGAAATTTACGAATGTTTTTTTAATTGTGATACGCGTTTTACGACAGCTAGCAATGGCACCGAGATATATCGCTTTAAAAAAATGCATTGAGAACTGTTTGGTGACAAATTTTTATTAATTAATTTTTTAGTGGGTTCTCAAGCGACCATAAATCGTAGAAGTGTAACACGAAATGGCTTGCAACAATGGATTGTTTATTGTATTTACAAACATTAAAAATGCACGAATGGGACACATTAACGCCTATGGACGACAGCAAAACGCTTTGTTCCAGGTGTGCTAGACGATGTACAAAAGTGCTCATTGTATGTGCGAGGACGACGTCTATAATCCTCGCTTAAACTTTATTGTTATAGTCTACTTACACGTCCGAAGAGCATACGAAGACGAAAGATTCAAAATTGACTCATGTTGGCGTATAAAACTTTTTGCGAAAGAACTTTGGAATTGTGGAAAACTTTTCATAGCTATGAATGAATAGAATATGAAAAAAAATCCAACGCACTGTTCGTAAAAGGGTGCACAATAGGCACTTAAGCAAAGTATATTTTGAATGGCTATAACGTTCAGCATAATCATTGGAAGAAAAACTGTGAAAAAAAATTAAATATTCAATGTTAAATATTTTAGTAGACAGTTCATCCATTTGTATCAAAAAAAAATTTATTTAATTTACCTAAATCATCGCTAGTAATGTAGGGCAGAATAATAAATAATCCCAAAAGACTGCTGATAATCCGTGATTCCATTTTTCCGGTCAGGCACTGTATCCTTCTGAAAGTATGGCCATTTCAACCGACGCTCGCTGGTTAATCCTTGCAAGACTCACTAACTCACTACAAGCTTTTAATTTTCCAATTTATCATTCTCGCTCGCTCTACATCGCCATCGTTGTTATTCTTATCAATGAATTTATGTGCAAACAGACACTATTGATCGTAAAAAAACAAGACCTCCATTAATCATCGGTTTGCAATTATTCTTCTCATTTTTCCACACTTTATCGCTCTATGAATCACTTCATGCCTCAACCATGCATTCCTTTGTGAGGACCACACGGAAAACGGTTTTATTAAAAATTTTATTGCTTAGCACTTCCTGTGCACATGCTTCCCACTGAGATCGTCGAGTCCTATCTGGCCAAGTGCAAATGATCTATTACCGCAATTTGTAATTGCAAACGGCAGCCGGCGACACCGAAGAAATCGGTACACTGTTCTGGTTTAGTACCAGGTAAGTATACCAGGAACATCAAAAGCTCATCAATCAAATTGAAGTTTGTCACTCGCGCCACTATGCAAACATGCTGCACCACCTAATGTGGAATCAAATTCCATTCAAGAAGATGAAGCGAGAATAAAACACAAACACTCCTCTCCAGTCTTTCACAAAAAGCACTAGTCAGCCAAATATTTCGAATGAATGTATTAAATCTTAATCCTTAATCCAGCTTTGAATTTCTAGCACAAAGTGTTCCACTCAGCAGCACAAACGTTTATCATCTGTGAGGTCACAAAATACCACAAGCGCACTTAGTCACTTGGTCCTTGTTCCAGTATATTTACCGCGAATGGTCCAGAACGCTGCGTTCCAGACGAACTCTGTATTGTAACTGAATCTAGGATAACATTGCAGCTGGAGCCTTCACACACCACTGTGGACAGCTGGTTCCGTTCTGACGGTGGAACCCAACCGTGTCACTCAGAGAGAACCGGCGATGAAACTGGGCGGCGATGTAAAGCAGAAACAGAAAAGTCGGAAAATGAGTGCTCTCTCCGGGCTCACAAACGGCAGCTGTTCTCAGTCACGCGAGACAATCCCTTTTCCCTCTGTTTTGGTTGAAGTTTCAAGCGGAAAACTGCTATAAGGGACTCTATGTGCGCTTAATTTGCCACAAACCAGAATTTCCGGTTTACTTTGCAATATGAAGAGAAGCGAAATTTATATTTCCGAGTTGATCGCAGATTCCGGTGTTTGCTGAATTATTGGCATAATTTGAGAGTGGTCTGGTGAATCATTTTCTCCAGCCATCAGTCGCGTCGTTTATTTTACAACCACGGTAGGTAGGACTAAATTACAAAGGCTGTCTCATTTAGGAATGTGCAGATTTAGCCAACCTGTTATTATACGATATATTCAATTTAACCAAATCCACGAAAGTTGAAATCTGGAATTCTAGAAATTAACAACAGCTCTGATTTGTTGGAAACTTTGTATAATTCCTAAATTATAACTTTCCTCAAAAGATGGTATCGATTTGATCCAAAACTGATATTCGAAAAAGGCATGCTGTTTCTTCGAAACATTATAACTCGGAAACTGATACTGGTACTAAAATGGTGTCTAAGAATATGTGTGATGTGATGTGATGTGAAGTGAAGCCACCATCAGTTCAAGGACTTGCCAGTGGATGCGGGTAGACTTACAGTAGCCCCGATATGACTCATCCATTCACCTTCTTACTATAGCTGTTACCGAAAAGCGAACAAAAAGGGTTGGGCGGATACGTAAGTAGAGTCACTTACTCGTATTCCGCGGGAATAAAAGATGCTCTTCCAACCATAATATCCAGTGCATGGATGAAGCATATCGCTATACATGCTTGAACCCGCCTGATGGTTTGTTTGAGAAGGGCGCGTCAGACTCATGTCAAACCTTCAGAAGGAAACAAGTTTCCTTCAAGTGACTTGGGCTGGCTATCCACAATCCCTCGTCCAGTCATCAATTCGTCCGATGCCCTGATGCTCCCTCCTCTTTACGCCCCCGTGCAAAATGTTTTATATTGATAAATACAATGAAACATAGTGTAATGAAATTAATATAACATAAAAGGATATAATAGATTACAAAATAATATAATATAACATAATATAATATAATATATTTTAATTAATTATAATATAATACAATGTCATACAATATAATATAATATATTACAAAACATGATATAAAATAACAGTTAATGTAGAGTGTCAGTTATGCTCTTCTATCTTCGCAATACTGTAGGAAGTAGAATATTTCTCTTCTAATAACAATAATAATATCTACACGGAACGACCGAAATCAGCATTTTCGCGAAAAATTTAGTTGATTTGCTGATTTTAGTTAGTTATTTTTTGAGACAACTAAAAAAATCTTACTTTTGCTGATTTAAATTTTTTATTCTCATTCCCTTAATAATAATAAAATATTTGTTGAAATGACTATTTTTATTAGTTGAATTCACAAATTAAACGTGCTGTCATTTCTTAGCTAAGGCACATTTCATTTCCATTCAACTAATTTTTTAGTTGAATTAAAGAAATATAATGTTGTTTTCAACCAATATGAATGATTGAATTGGCTTCTGCAATCTGCAGCTATATGGCGCCCTGTCACCGAAACGGTAACACCGTAATGACTACTAGCCACTAGATGGCACACTACTGCCGAAAAAATTTCAGACGCGGTTGTATTTTCTATATTGGCAGGTATAAATACGATGTTGTAGTGGAGAAAAAGACATAAACCAAACGTAAACATCGTTTTGAATTTTTTTCTTCTTAATCACTGTTTTCTTCATTCTCACTGAAAACTTTGAGCACTCGGAAAACAAAAACCGAATACAAATAGTACACCGGACGGCGCAGCTCGGAAGGTTTGAAGATACAAAAAAACTTCTTCACAATTACAGTGAAACATTCGAAATTCACTTCACTGTTCCGCGTTAAAACATTATTACGCACAATCGCTTCAAGTGCGCACAAATTCTGAATAAATACGATTTCCACTAACAGTTTACGACATTTTTACATATCGGTTTAGAAATTTAAATAAAGATATATCGAACACATGCGAAAAACATCAAAACAATTTTCAAGCAGTTTCAATAAGACTGTCCTTTTTAGCTTTTTAATGGATTGTTTTGCTTTGACACTTCTCATGAGTTTTTGGCTAATAAACTTCTTAATACCCATTTCAGTTTTGGTTTCCTTGTGCTGTCCTTCAGTAATGATGGTGATAGATAAATAGAAACAAATTTTCTGATTTTAATAACAAAATTAGTTGTCAATGAGAATTTCGTGTTGGATTGAAATATTGCTGGTTTGTGTCCAGGATATTCACCAACTAAACACATTCTCTAAAAATAAGAGTTTTTTCAGCAAAGTAAATTCTCAATTTTAACTAATTTTATAGTTATTTTGGAAATTTTGATGTTAAAATCAACTAATTCAAAAACAGTAATACGAATTAGGCGCAGAGCTAATTTCGGTCGTTCCGTGTACATCTATAAAAATAATATATGTTATTATTATTGAGGACAAATTAATAATAATAACAATAAATATAATTATGAAAATAACAAAAAAAAACAATATAATATAGTACAATGAATTATATAATAAATAATAGAATAAATAAAATGATATGTTGCGATATGCAATGATATTATATTACTTGAGTTTATATGTCATTTCTCATCCTCTCATTCTGCCATCAACGCATTCCATAGACCATTTGTCACCACAGACACACGTGTAGGCATGAAACAGGAACCAGTGAGAACCAAGCTCACCTTGTGACGACCTTGATATTTAGTTGAAAGTTACTTTAAAAATGATAACTTATAAGGAAAACAAATTTATATTTTGCGCAGAGGTACGTAGTACTACTCATAATAAACCCTATAATATAATATAATATAATATAATATAATAAAATAAAATATAATATAATATAATACAATATAATATGATATAATGCAATGCAGTATAATACCATACAACATATTATATAATAACATAAAATAGTGTAAGACGATAATATATGAAATAATATGCTATGATACAATATAACAGTTGATGTCGTAATGTAAGTTACGCTCTTCTAATAATAATAATAATAATAATAATAATAATAATAATAATAATAATAATAATAATAATAATAATTAAAATAATAGTAATAATACATGATGTAATAAACAACAGAATTATATGTTGTAATATACTATGATGAACACTGCATTTTAGGATGGGCTTCAACCTACAAGCCATTTCGCACCCTCTCATTCTGCTACTAACGCAGAAGGCGATAGCACCCAGTCGACGCCGTTCTATTGACCAAATGTCATCATAGACGCTCGGGGAGGCATGAGATAGGGACTTGTAAGGACTTAGTTATCTCACCATTTGACGACCAAAATGGTGTCTAAGAATATGTTTGCAGAAATTCAATAGAGCACTATAAAAATATACAGTAATGCTTTTCTAAGAAGTAGAAAATAAACCGAAAAAATACAACTACAGAAAACACATTATTATTCTATGGACAAACTTTTTAACCTACATAGAAAAAAATTATGAATTTTACAAGTGACGTAGTTCTACAAACGATACAATTCATAACTACTTAACGTGTCAAATAACGCAATATTCCATTCGTACAGAATTGTACTTGCTCCGAGTGTAATTTGCGCGCGGCTAGCAATTGCCACTGTATGGATTTATTCGTATCAATTCTCCATCAAGCTGATATGTGCTTCCATGGCTCAGTCGATTAACTGGGGTGCTCTTGAACTAATGTTTCTCGGTTCAAGTCGCGCTGCCACCTCCCAATCTTTTGCTTTTTATTTTATTGGATATCAAGCCATGTAATTTTCGGATCACACAATTTTACATGTTCTGGAATATAAATTTGTGTGAATTACGACGCTCCATTTATGTGCATCTTAAAAGACGTAAAATCGCTAGAGGTTTTCGATCTGTGTACATTCAATTTTTTTAATTTATTTGATTTTACGTTTCGTGCTCGCGTCATCAGTACATAGCAATTCAAATTCAAAAAATTTTAAGATTCAGAAAAACTCCATGAACTGTCATTTAAACAGTATATAAAATGTATGGACACTTACACACAGTGACCATTTTCCAAGAAAAAATCGTTCTTGAAATATTCAGACTCAAACTGAAACTGAACGCCATGAATTTGCAAACTTATCAAATAACTCAAAAGTAGTATCAAAATACGTCATTTTTTTTTGAATTCGGATCAGGAATCTCAGAAAAATAGGCGGGATAAAAAAGCCACGGTTACGTCACTAATAAGATAATTGATAAGTGATCTAACAGTAGCGTTTAAATTATTCTAACTTTGTCGAAATCTATTGAGCGCCGCCACAAATGCGGGTTCACGCGAACCAACTTTCGTCGAAATCTGTTCAGTCATCTTTGATTAATAACAAATTAATACGCTTATACAAAATGAAAGGTTTTTTCAGTTTAACTCTTAAATGACCACTATCTAAATCTTTATGTCTGCTCTGTGGTTTATGTTGTTCTGCTAGGTGGCGTAACAGTTCTACATAAACTGTTAAGCACAGACGAGTCGAAGACGAAACGTTGTTGGTTGTTGAAATTATTGAAGAAATCTCTGACAAAATAGTGTTTAGATACAAAAAAGCTATTGGTCGATAAGTCACTTATACTTCTGTTTTTTTTCGATCTCGTTGAGCTGAGTCGAGCGGTATACAACTCTATCGGTCTCCGGGGATCCAGTAGAAAATTGGTGTAAGATGCATTTTTTTCGGTTTACCGAATTGCTCTCTATAGCTACCTTTTCATCATATATTACAGGCAATAATTCGAATTGCTTCAAAACAAAGCTGGACAACAGTTCAATGCTATTATATGTCATTGTTTTTTGAGTACTTGATAGATTGAATACACCCAAACCTACATTTACGAAACTTATATATGTATTTATGTATTATTATACGTACACATGTGTGCAAATATTTGTAATTCTTAATACATATACAATTAATATTGATGAAGTAAAAGCGATCATTTATATGTATAAATATATACACATATATGCTGACGAGTGAGTGTGTAAGCATACATCCATACATATATAAGATTCGTAGAAGGAGATTTGGGTGTACAGCTACGTTTAGTTTTGCATTAAGGTATATTTCGGTTTGTTTTTGGCAACAACATCTTTTTTATATGACATGATCCAACTATTTTCGGTAAATGACATGACTTTCTGAATATTTTCAATTCATATATTTCAGTACAGAAACCAATCACAACTATTTCCACGACTTCTTCCTCGCTACTTAAACACCTGCAGAAAGACGCACGTATAGACAAACATTTTAAATTATTCGGAGTGGTAAAAACATGGCTAAAAATTTTCACTTCGGAAAAAGTTTGATAAAAATACAGCGGAAAAATCATGTTACATAAAATGCACGTTTTACCTTTTTTTATATATATAAAAAATAGGTATAGAATTCGCTCAAACTTTCGAAAATTTTTCCGAGGCCCGGAGGGCCGAATGACATATACCAATCGATTCAGCTCGACGAACTGAGCAAATGTCTGTGTGTGTGTGTGTGTGTGTATGTGTGTGTGTCTGTATGTGTGTTGTCAGCTAAGAGGTCGAGATCTCAGAGATGGCAGGACCGATTTTGATCAAACAAGTTGCAAATGAAAGGTCTCCCCGTCACCCAAAACGCTATTGAATGGTTTTGAGATCGGATGTTTACTTTTTGAGTTATACGAAGTTTTATGTCAAAATTTTCAGTTTTTTGACAGTATCTGTCACAATTGACCTTGAAAACAGAATATGTTTTCAGACTAAGATTCCGCACGATAATACCTATCCAACAAGTCATAGATTGTTAAAATCCGTCCATTTTTAACGGAGATATCGAAATTTTTGTGTAAACGACTTTTCCCCCAATTCCAGCAGTAGGAGTTTTGAGCGCTGTATGACAAAGCAATGCTTGGGAGCAACGGAAAACACGATTTTTTATTCTGTTACATACAATTGTTTCTAAGTACCAAAAAGACTGTGTACAGCATCCTTTTCCATGACATTTAGCCTCGGACCGATTTTAGCACGGCTCGTTTTTGGCAACATAATCGTTCGAATATGACATATATAAACCAGATGATGGCAGATTTTTTTAAATTATATTGTTTTAAACTACTTACAGCAATAAATGCTGGAAGAACATAACATCCATATACCATTCGAATCAGTTCGTCGAGAACAGCAAATGCGTGTGTGACAAATAATTTCACTCAATTTTCTCGGAAAATTTCTTTTCTACAAATTCAGATTCATACGAAAAGTCGTATGCTCCCAAACAAAGTTCCTGAATTATGTTTGGTTCCGACCCCTGGTTCCGGAACTACAGGATGATATATGAAACGAAATCAAAATTGTGTTACTCATTCTACTCGTAGATGGCTGAACCGATCTAAGATTCAAATGAATTCTAAGAATCATCTAAGATTCGAATGAAAAGTTTCAAGATTTTATAAAACAGTTTGCTCTTCAGCCAGATCCAACATCCGGTTTCGGGGATACAGGGTGATTGGTATAAAAATGTCTATTCCACATAAATTAATCAGGTTTATCGGGTTAGCAGATTTGGATAGCCGATAAAAAAAATTAACTTTTTGTCGATTCAGAAGGCACCTAAAAATTTAATTCGTGCTATGATTTCTCAAAGATGTCTTCACTGATTTTCAAATATTTTGAAACAAATGTAAACTATACAGCTATTCAGAAGAATTTATCTGACTTCGGCCATACCGATTTTAGTATTCCGGTTCCAGTATAAAATCGTTTCTCAAAGCTCAATCGTTTTCTCAAAAAAAAGCCTAATCAAATATCAGAAACAAAAATTCAAATTAAAATAAACTTATATACAAAATTAATTAATTTTATCCAATTATGACTTCCGGTTCTCGAAATACATGATGATGAATTTTTAAAATTCAAACCGATATAGAAGATGGGATTGAGCTTCAAAGTTGGACTCAAAACAGTTGTAATTTATTCGTCATATGGCCATACGAATCGGTTTGGGTTATGCTGGTTCCTGAATACCGGCTCTGGAAGTACCTTAAATTACCGTAAACTCTAAAGTGGAACTTACATATCATGGCATCTTTAATCAATTATCACACTTCTAGATATAAATTCGATCCGATTTGCAGTTTCGACATTACAGAGTAATGAGTAATTAAAATCTCAAATTGTCGCTTAAAACGACGGTCATTTAAATAATGTCATGAAAACTTAAACACCGAAGAATATTCATGCAAAAAACACATGCAGATTGGTAAAAAAAGGTATCATCTCACTGCTAGGTGGATTAAACACGTTTTATATTAACATTTAGAAAAAGCCTCTATCTATTTTTTGTATCTAAAACGTGCAGCAATGCATGCTTCGCTGTACTTAGCCACCACGGTATTCACTTACAAAAAACAATTTCCCCAGTTAGGAGTTAGCTACGGGTTCGAGTCCCGTCTCTGCGGTAACATTTTCGCGGTTTTCACTACATCATTGTGTTCATATGTCAGTTTTCCAGTCTGTTTCCCCGTTAGATACTGATCATATTAAAAGCTAGCTCAAGACGGCTCTACGTCTTAACAAAGACTAAAACAAATCGTTGATATAATCACATGTTAGTAAATTATAAATACTAATGGTTCATAGTTCTAGTTTAATAATAATAATCAATAACAATAAAGACTAAATTAAGGTATTTTCAAATTATGTAATATTGACAATACATGACGAAAAAATCAGTATCTTCTACAAGCCAACAAAACGTGTGCGACGATTCGTTCAACTCAAGCAATTAAAATTTCGCGCGCATTTTTTTGACTACATATCACCTTAAATGATGTTCTTAGTTCAATTTCAAATTGATATTTAAGTCATCTTTAGAAAACACGGATGAGATAAACTGATTATTCGTACGGAGAAACCTTCGATCATAAAATTGCGATATCGCAGTTTTAATTTTTGCGATAGTAGATTTAACTAATTTCTTTTTGATTCAACCAATATGGTTTTTGATTAGCATATATTAAAGTAGTTGAAAAATATGTTGTTTTGAATGTTGTCAAATGCCGGAGACAGTTGAAAGCAAAACAATAATCGCAATGCAAAATCAACAACTTTTTTAGTTGAACTCTGTTCTGTTGAGAAACTTATGATAACAAGTGTTTATCTAACAGCGGTGTTGTGATAAAGTTAACCTTGTTTAAGATGAAAAAGATTTGATGACAAATTAGATGTTAATGAATGATCATCACGTAATTTTTCAGGTATGCGCAAAAATTTTATGCTTCAAATTCGATCATTGATTTACTTCCAGCAGACTGTTTTACTTTAAGCTGTTTGATACCGATGATGATGTTCATGCATTAGCAATAAAACGCTTTTTGACATGAATTTAATGTATAAAAGTAACAAGAGCGAAGGGTTTCAAACACACAGAACGCGCTGCGATTGAATGGCGCGTTTGAATTGCCGTCGCAAAATAACAATTCCCAGCGGCTGATGCACGTAAGCTCCTATAAATTGACTAAAATTATCAGTGCATAACTTTAGTTCAACCGTTTGAAGACATCATCTTTCAATAATCATTTTAGGTAAATTCAATAATTTCGCTAATTTACTCGCCCCTCCGAGCACTTTTGCTGATAAAAAACGTTTTTCTACATCAATCATTTCCGATCGAATCAGAAGTATATTTTTAGAATGTAGATCTTTACTGATCTCGACTTGACATGATCATGATCATACAAAAATCAAAATCACTTTGAGATCAGATCAGTTCTGAATTGGTAATGATAATTTATTCCTTGGTTAAGATCACTTGAAATCAGCAGTGATCGGTGGTTTTCCCAGCCCTGTTTATAACTAATGATATTACATGTCAATATAAAATACTGTCTATATTTTAGAAACGATATTTATTTCATGTATCTCAACATACCGAACTTATTTCAAAAAGATAATGACGTGTATCAGTAAGTATATTTTGATTATTTTCGCAAATCAATAACATTGTTCGAGTTGATTCAACTATTTGCAATGTCTAAAACAAATAAAACCGATTTATTTTTGAACTAGCAGAATTTTGTTTCAATAACAACACCAGTTATTTAACTAAAATATTTGTTGAAATTGAAAGGTATGTGTCCTCACTAATTGACAGCATTTTTTTCAAGCAGTTAAATTAGTTGTTTCAACCATCGTTTCTGCTAACCGAAAAACAAAAATGACAGTTTAGTTAAAACAACAATCGATTAGTTGTACCACATTTTAACCAATCGAATTCAGAAAATCAACTAATATTCTGGTTGAAATGGGATCGCGGGTGGTTCCGTGCACATTTAAAGAGCACTGGTTTGAGAATCAGTTTACAATTTACATTTACAGTTTACAAATTGTTTACAGTATTACATCTCGCTTGACGATATTTTTTTCTATCAATCCTTTGATCAATCGTTTTATCAAGAAAAAAATCAAATAAAAGATCCGGCTGTCTGGAGTTTTGTGAATTCCTGCGTTGATCGCTTCGTGCATCATGTTCGCTATTAGGATCGTGTTGTTTACCAAGATATATCCTGATCTTTTCTCATCTCTACTGATACATTTCCTTTTCTGTGATACCTGTGAAGATGCAGTGGTACCCGCTGTCTCCAGGAACAACGAGTATCGGACTAACATTCCTTTCCTTTCTCAGTGGCACAGTCTCTGGTCGTGATTTACTTCTATCGAGTATCATTTTACTGGGTCATTGTTCATTTACTCTAATTATTGCTAGTGGACGGTTTTCACAAATGAAAACATTTTTACAAACATAACATTCCTAACTTATAACATGTTAGAAAATTTTGTGATTTTAAATACTAACGAGACTAGATGCGTTTCAGCACTTGTTACGAAAAAATGCTTTTTGTTATAAACTTGTTAATGATTGTTGTTCGACATAGTTCCATAGGTTCCTATTTGATTTTATTTGGATTGAATTGCCAGTTCCGGAAATACACTGACTTGTTCTTACTTATGTGGTAGAGTTTTGCGAATAAACCTCGCCTACTTTGTACATATCCGTTCTCAAACTTCTCAGGAGTTCCTCGCGGCAGCAATAGAAGTCCACTTTTGTTCTTGCTGTTCTTCAATGATACTGTGTCGCTGCTCAGTGTTGACTGCAGATTAGTATATGCAGATGATTTGAAATTGTCCCTTGTAGTTCGCTCTATCGACGACTGTTTCCGGTTTTAAAAACTTCCTGATGCATTCGCCTGATGTCGTGAAAGCTAGCTTATTATCAGTATTGTAGATTCGACCACAAACTCGCTTGAACCTTCACCGTATCCCGACCGCAGTCGATCGATCGCACTCGACTCGACTCAAAGAATATTCTATCTCCACATTTTGCAGTTTTTGTTCATTATTTTTAGTACTTTTGGTATCACAATCCAGTGAAGTCTGATACGCATCGATTTCAGGAATTTTACATAGAATCAAAAGATCATTCATTTAAGTCTAAGTTTGAGAAAATCGATTTGGATATCCCTGAGAAAATGAAGTGAGTTCTGTTTTGCAGATTGTGACTACTATTTCCTGTATTTCCGGTACCAAAGTCCGGGGACCGGTATAACCTAAGTTGGTTCGTATGACTAGCAACTAAAATGGCCTACTAAGGTAAATAATGTAGCGCAATTCATTTCAATTTTTAAATATTTTGCACCGTCATTCTATGCGACGGTTTGAAGATTTAAAAAATCGTCACCAGGAAGTTCGATCCCAATCAAACACAGCAATCTTAATAAGAACTAATAATTTATTCTAAGTTATTAAAAATCAGTAGAGAAATCTCGGAGAAAATTAAGCGAGTTCCATTTTTGCAGATTTTTACCACAATTTATGCTACTTCCGATACCGCAATCTTGGGACTGGTTTGCTCGTTGTGAGTTTGTGTGGTCATCAACATACAAAACTAGCGAACTAGAGTAATTTACAAACTGTTTTAGGGAAATTGGCTTCCTCTTTTAAATAAGTAAGCTATTCAATTTGTAGTTTTCTTACTCTTCAAACCGTTCGTTTGAACATTTTTGTCACATACACACAGACATTTGGCAATCTCGACGAGCCGATTCGAATGGTATATGAAAATCTATCTTCCTGAGCTCGGATCTTTTTTAGGAAAGACTAAAAAACTTCACGAAAGGAATCAAACAAAAAGCCCAGCAGCTCGCGATCGCTTAAAGAAAGCTTCAGCGTAAATTGAGCTTCAAAAATAAAAATGATTTGATTTATCAATTATCTATTTCATTGATTTACAAAAATACATGTTTGTTTAATTTTTGATAGCGTTTTACTTCACATAAACTTTAATTCTCCAGAAAATTAGGATTAGAATTTAATTAAAAAATCAAGAATTAACGTTAACAGATTGTGTGCCATTGATACCCTATATTTTGATTACGTTTAATATCCCTTGTAGAAAAAATAATAGCCAAATGATAACTAACACTTATAAATTAGGCATACGTTTTTTCTTCCATTCATCAATAAAATATATATAGCTTCGCTTAATTTTTTTCAAAAACCACCACACAGCTACTCACTCGCTTCGTTTCAGCTTTGTTTAATTTCACACTTCTGGTTTTTGTTCCTCAGCCATGTTTGATATTCAACGGAAGCTGCGAAAAGTTTCATTACACGAGTAAAATTAAATTAGATGTATTTGCATACAGCCTGAGTGCTGTTGCCTTACGTGAGGCCCCCGACGGAAGCAAATTGCGGAACATGGAAAATCACTAGCTTCCTTTACATACACAATCAACGGCTGACCAGCTGGCGAGACAACTTTTTTGAAAGTAAAGTTTTAGTGCTCGTTCTTGGTTTGTATGGACAATTTATCTTTATCTTTATTTGACCGTTGAATATGCAGTTTGATGGGCATTTCTAATTTTTATATTTCACCAGGAAGAAATTGGGGGACTGTTCAAGAAAAAGTAGAAATTTTAAATACTTGAGGTAAAAACATTTTAACTAAAGAAAATTCGATTTCATCACTCAAGAACATTGTTATGAACTGAAAGCTGTCGCTTATCATGATGAACTTTCGGTTTCATTAAAATAAGTGTGTGAATCTTGCATTTCATTTCCATGACGTTTGAACCTCGTGTGAATTCAATCAGAATAAACCAAAAATAGACCTGCGGTCTTCACCTACACCAAAACAATTCGACAGCTAATGATTCTGCTTCAAAACATAATTTTGTTTGAAAATTTTAAGTGAATTCTTGTGTCCGGCAATCGAGAGCTGATTTGTTTCCAAAACCATTATAGTGTCCTAATAGTTTCAATAATAAATCATCAATGTAATTACAACCATTAATTAATGTCGTCGTCAATGATGAATAATGTTGAAACTGTGTCAGTAAACCCATTATTTGTTTCCTGTATTAGGCAGATAATTACAATACATACGCTTATTCATTTATGTTAATAATCACTGCTGTCATTTGAATTATGATAAATAATTCTAATACAATTTCAATACCGTCAACTAATAATAAAGCAACAAAATATATCTTTAGGCTTACCTTATGAATGTGGCCTGGGAACCAGCATCTTGTATATAGTATTTTAAACAATCTTTTTTTTTGTAAAAATGCAGTATGCCGTAGAATTGATACTAAAATTATTTCTAAGTTTACTAGCCTCTATCTATAGTTAATTACGTATATAAAAGAAGAAGTATAAAATATACAATATATAAATACGATTCTATTACAACTCATCTAACAAACAATACGATAAAATGACTTGCAAAAAACAATCCTCATTTGAATCTGACTGGACATTGATACTTACCATCAATTACTTCTACTGTATTATGAGAAACAGTTCGGTGTGAACATCCTGCTATACAATGCAGCGAGGAAGTCCTATAGGGTCCGCCATCAACATTTTTTTTTAACTAGCGGTTATTACGAAATTGGTAACCTTAATGTCACTTCTGATTTGACTTGAAACTTAGTTTCATCCTTCCGATGAACGAAAATGGTTATATATACGCTTGAGGAACGCGTGAAAATAGTGCAGTTTTACTTTGAAAAACAGCTTGAAGAAGACATCGATTTTTGCCAAAAAATCATCTTCTCGGATGAGGCACATTTTCATCTCTGCGGGATTGTGACAAGCAAAATTGGTGCATATGGGGGACGGGAAACCCGCACGTTATCATGGAGAAGCCAATGCATCCTCAGAGAGGGTTTGGTGCGGATTTTGGTCTGGCGGCATCATTGGGCCATTTCTCTTCGAAAATGAGGCATGAGCCGCCACCACGGTCAATGGTGAGCGCCATGATTAGCGATTGGTTCTTCCCGTTACTTGAAGAGGAAGACTTGGACACCATTTGGTTCCAACAAGACGGCACTCCGTGCCACACAGCCAACGCTACGATCGATCTTCTGCGCACAGTCTTCGAAGATTCGGATGTCGTTTGGCCGCCTTGGAGCTGTGGTTTGACGCCGTTAGACTATTATCTTTGGAGGGCTGTCAAAGATAAGTGTTATGTGGACAAGTCAGAGACAATTCAAGCATTGAAGGACAACATTCGTGCAGCCATAGCTGAAATAAAGCTGCATACAATCGAAAATATACTAGAAAACTGGACCGAACGTATGGCGTACTGCAAGGCCAGCCGAGGCAGCCATTTGAATGAAATTATAATTCCTAACGGCTCCTCAATGCATGCAAGGAGGAAATTTCATCTGCAAGTTCCATAGAAAATAGTTGTCTTTCAGCAAACAATTATACCTACACTCTTAGAAAAACCTGCTTTAATCTACCTAGCTGCCTTTCTCATTAACATTTCATGAGAAATCTTTCCAAGTTCCTATGAAGTTTTTGACATTCATAAAAAATCTGCTTAGAAAATTTCGTGCCTATCTGTGCCGTGAATTTGCTCTTCTTATAATAAATTCAGCGTTCAAATTTTGATTATAGAGACAAAGACTTTGTTTGAATTAAAGCTAGCTGACTTATTGACAATATTACTACACAACCGACTGCTAAAATTTCATATACATCACGAAGCATAACATTATCATGCATTCTTACTCAACTGAACTTCAATCCATTGGATTTTTTTCTTTTTTTCTGCCACAGTGCCTATGATTTCATTCAATCACAGCACCGTGATCAACCAAACTAAAAACCGGTAACTGTTATTTGTGCCACGATTGGAAACACGTGCTCATATGTTGTGCGGTTGTGTTTTGAAAACGGTGTAGGTTTTGTTTTCGTAAACGCTATACGAAATTGAACAGAGTACATTGTGTGCTTCGTTCGCAAAGGCGGTGGTGTTTTCTGCTTCCATACCAGCCCGTATCAATGTGTACCGGTTTGCATCGCCATTTTGTATGACGGTATGGAAATTTTGATACTCATCGCCCTAGAATTTCGAAGCCGGAAATCGGTGAAAATCACTGTGTTTACGGAACCGGAAACCGGGGACTAGTAGTCCCAAAGTAGGTTTATATATCCACCAACTAACAAGATCTGCCTACTATTTGAATTTACCAGTAAGTTTTATACAAATTTGCACTTCGTTTTTCCACCACTTGTGGGAAAATAGTAGTTAAATGAAATTTTCTCACTTATTACACAGTAACACCGAAACCGAAAGTCGGATCGGGATTAATTTTTTGGAGAGTTTCAACACCTTTTACTTGTATCTTAGTGAAAATCGGTTAAGAAATAACCGAGAAAATTTAGTGCGCATTTTCTCACACATTACCTTATAATTCCGGAACCGGAAGTCGGATAAAAATTAAATTCAGTAACAGTCCATGGAACCATAAGATCTTTCGTTTGAATCTTAGTTTGTTAAAATCGGTTAAGCAATCTCTGAGAAAAGGGAGTGACTATTTTTTACATTTTTTGATGCATATCACCGTGTTATCCCGGAACCGGAAGTACGATCGGGATAAAATTCAATAGCAGCCTGTAGGACCAGAAGATCTTTCATTTGAATCTGAGCTTGTGAAAATCGATTGAGCCATCTCTAAGAAAATAAAGTGACATTATTTGTCGTATACACACATACACACAGACATTTACTCAGTTCGTCGAGGTAAAGATATGAATTATATTCACATGCTTTGAATTGTAAATCTATGACGCTCCTTTTATGTGCATCTATAAAGACGTAAATTTTCATGATTTTTTCTAAGTGTGTATACATCACATTTCGCCACTTGCACTACGTGACCTCTTCTCAATCCACCTAGTGGTGTGATAATACTTTTTTTTTTGTTTCAATTATAGAGGCTTTAACATCTTAGGTCATTCGCCTCTTCGGACCAGAAAATCTTTCTGACCCTATGTGCGGGGTTGGGAATCGAACCCAAGTGGGCTGCGTGAAAGGCATCGACTATCCCATCACGCTATACCCGTCCCCCCTGATAATACTTTGTCATTCACAGATCGAAAAAAGTCTTGTGATTTTACGTGTTTTAAGATGCACATAAATGGAGCGTCGTATTTCACACGAACTTATATTCAAGAACATGCGAAATTGTGTGATTGGAAAATAATGAAATTCGGTACGAATGGAATATTGCGTCATTTGACACGTTAAGTAGTTATAAATTCTGTCGTTTGTAGAATTTTTATTTTTTTCTTTATTTATGTCAGCGTATTGTAAAAGTTAGCTTGCAGATATTCATGTTAATAAATCTAATTCAAATTTCAAACTATTTACATCAATTAAGTTTTCAGCACTACTTATGAACATTACATAGTGTATAAATATTTTCATGATTTTAATTCGCTTTATTTTTGAAATGTTATTGAAGGTAGGTTGTATTAGATTTGAGAATGTTGCATTAAAATTAGGTACAATTACAGTTAATCGTTGCTGAAGGTATCTCCAGGCATCTGTGACTCTGGTGCAAGATGTGAATTTATGCTTCAAATCTTCATTTGCAACATTGCAGTATGAACATGTTGGTACGCTGGCTCGGTTCATCCTAAACAGGAGATCTTGGTGCGGGATTTTCCTGTTTATTAGAAGATAGTACCAGTGTCGTTCAAGGGAATCCAGTTTCTTTGTTGAAATAGTGCGCCATACACGTTGCCACTCCACCTCCGGACTGTCTCGTTCAATTTTCGCTGGTTCAATCGCGTTCATAAAGTGACGATGGATTTCACTGGCCGATGGGTTATTCTGAATTGCACGAGGTAGAGTAGGAATAGCTTGACATACAGCTTTTAAACAAGGGCAGCTTGTGGGCGGGCTACGTAATTGATTTGACATAAACATACGAAAGAACGGAATGGAGTTTTGCTCTTTAATATGTCTGTTGACTAAGAGGGCTTTGCATTTAAAAGCAGGGAGCTGCAATGCGAGACCACCTTTCTCCAATGGAAGCGCCAACTGAGTGATCGGAATTCTAAAAGAGTTATTTGTCCATATGAATGTGCCCATCAGCGAAGTCAATTTTGCAATGTGTGCTTTAGATGGATATAACACAGATGCTACATACCATATGCGAGAAGTGACGAAGACATTCAGAGTTGTTACCTTTTGTTGAAGCGTTAGATATCGCATCCGATGAAGCCACAATATTTGTGCAAATTTGGAAACAAGGTTATCCCAGTTCAGTTTAGTCATAAAGCGAATTGAGTTAGCAAACACAATGCCGAGTACTTTCAATCTGTCTTCAGTGCGTAGCCATGGGATGTTCAAACGATTGTTTTCGTTAGTAATTCCGACATCGATCGACGATGTTTTTTCCATGTTAAGTACAGCGCCTGATGCTAGCTGGAACTGTTGAAACGTATCGTGTACTCT